>NW_028238878.1:2500-27500 GCF_021556685.1 Rattus norvegicus
TTGTTTCTTTTTCTTTTTTTTCGGAGCTGGGGGACCGAACCCAGGGCCTTGCGCTTGCTAGCTAGGCAAGCACTCTACCACTGACCAACTGAGCTAAATCCCCAACCCCAGTACTATGTTTCCGCCCCCCCCCCCCTTTGGTTTACATTCAATTCTCTCTCTCTCTCTCTCTCTCTCTCTCTCTCTCTCTCTCTCTCTCTCTCTCTCTGTGTGTGTGTGTGTGTGACAGGGGAGGGTCGGCCAGTTGTCCCTTCCATTATAAGCAAACTGAAGGTATCAATTGGTCAGCTGAATAGTTCTCTGCTTTCCATTGTTCTCACCATCTCTCCAGTCGTATTTTTTATAAATATTGAATATTAAATATATGTGGGGGGGGGTGTGGCTGTGTGTGCATGAGTTCCTAGGTACGAACCTGAGGGAGGGAGGGAGGGAGGAGGGAAGGAAGGAAGGGAGGGAGGGAAGGAAGGTCGACCAGTCAGCCTCCTTTCTTTTTTTTTAAAGTTATTTCCTCTTCTTTTCCAGAATTATTTATTTTGTGTCTATGAGTACACTGTAACTATCTTCAGACACACCAGAAGAAGGCCTCATCCCATTACCGATGGTTGGGAGCCACCATGTGCTTGCTGGGGATTGAAAACTCAGGACCTCTGGAGGAGCGGCCAGGGCTCTTAACCGCTGAGACATCTCTCCAGCCCTCTTTTTCCAGTTTTAAATAAGCCTCGTTAGTTGAGCGATCTGGGGAGTTGCTTTTCTTTCCAATTTGTGTGTGTGGGGGGGGGGGCAGCAATGGATCCAGTATCCAATTCCCCTTTCTCTCGATAACATCTTATTACAGTAAGATGGCTCGATTTCATTTGCAATTACTTTCTTATTCTAGACGAAGGTTGATGAATAAATCTTCTTGTCGCTCCATGAAGGAGGGAATAAAATAATATTTGGCTAGGTCTATATTCCTTCATTTTTATTTCTCTTTGTTTCTTGTCCTTTCTTTAAAAGAAAGAGGTCAACAAATCGGTGTGTACCACCACCACCACCACCACCACCACCACCACCACCACCACCACCACCACCACCACCACCACCACCACCGAGTTGTAGGGATCCATTATGGGCCCCTGTCTGTCTGCCTGTCTGATTCATTCGTGTTTATTTAAACGTCCTCCAATGATGGTTGTGCAGTGAAAGAAATGCGTGCCCGAGCTCGAGCTCGTGCGCAAACACACACACACACACACACACACACACACACACACCACACGGGGGGGGGGGCAATGGGGGGTGAGGAGGAGGAGGAGGAGGAGGAGGAGGAGGAGGAGGAGGAGGAGGAAAGCTTGGGTTGGGTGGTTTGAGGATTTGAAGGTTTAGCCCTGCAATGTTCCTTACAACTTAAAAACTTTGTGACACACAAAGCGATATTCATTTTCTCCTTCTACTTTTCACTCTGTAGACCAAGATGGCAGACTATATCAGCCTTTGTGGAATGTGACCTTGTATTGCTTTGCCCTACTCTGCTCTGCTCTGCTCTGCTCTGCTCAACTTAACAGACGTGTTTTTGCTTTTGTTTATGATTTTTGCTTGCTTGCTCGCTCGCTCCCATGACTTGACTGTGGTTTCCCTTTCTATTACAGCACGGTGACCAGACTGCCTTGGGGTAATCAGAAAGGAGGCCAGAAGCAGTCTTTTTTCTGACGCACTGAGACTACATACCAGCCGATTTGGAGGAAAAGATATCCCTCTCTCCCTCCCTCCCTCCCTCCCTCCCTCCCTCCCTCCCTCCCTCCCTCCCTCCCTCCCTTCCTCCTTGACCCATTTTCCCTCTTTCCCGATACACTCAATAAATTTAAAGTAAATCAATGAATCAAGTCTCTAGTAATTTATTTGTTGGGATTTATTTGTTGGAAATTATCCCTCCACACCTTCGCCCCTCCCCCCACCACTCGAGGATGTCTCCCTGGGGGGGGGGGCGGGGGGGTTGGGTGGACTCGTGTAGGCATACCTCTCCTCCCTTGGCTTTCCGGTCCACTTCGCTCCAGCATACCTAACTCTTTGGAAATGGTAATAGAGTTCATGACACACCCTCACAGAGAGAGGAAGAGTCCGATCGTTCACTGATTCGCTCTCAGCCAGCCTCGCCCTGACAGCTCAGGCATGTCTAAATCCGAATGTGGGCAATATTTACATGACTTGACTTGGTGCTTCTAACTTTTTCTCTCTCTTTTTTTTTTTCTTCTTTAGTATTTTTTTCTTTACCCTACAAACAGCACACTGCAGCTGTCTTCGGACACACAGCAGATCGATCCCATAACAGAGGGTTGTGAGCCACCATGGGAATAGAACTCAGGACCTCTGGAAGAACACATTCAGAACTCTTAACTGCTGACTCCATTATTTCCGATTAATGTTTAATGTTTATTTTATTTTATTTTATTTTATTTTCGGAGCTGGGGACCGAACCCAGGGCCTTGTGCTTCCTAGGCAAGCGCTCTACCACTGAGCTAAATCCCCAACCCCAATGTTTAATGTTTAAATAAATAAACCTTGTAAAGAAATTAAGCATCTTAAAACCATAGGCATGTGCATCCCCTCCTCATTCGTTCATTCCCTCGCTCATTCATTCAGACAGACAGACAGACAGACAGACAGACAGACAGCAACCAAAGTCTAGCCTTTAACAAAGCAAGAAAGCATACCCTGCGGGACGCACAGATGAATTCCTGAGGCTTACCCTGCAGAGCTTACATGAGGCTTAGTAAAGGACTGACCTGACAACAGCTACCTACATACGTTGAAAAGTCTACCTGGTATTGACGGATGATGACAAACTGTATGTGTGATACAAAACTGTATGTGTGGTTCCCCTTATAACTCATCTCGAAGAGCCCAGCTGTTGGGGCTCGTTCTTTTGGGGGGAAATGGAGGCTTTTCATCTTTCCCAAAGCTCCTCCTAGATCCTTTCTGTCCATCTGTCCATCCGTCCGTCCGTCCGTCTGTCCGTCCGTCCGTCCATCAAATTCTACCCTAGGCCTGCCCTTAGGTTGGTGGTCGTCCATTGAGTGCTAGTGACTTCTGACTTGTCTCTGTCTTCCCCTCTGAGAACTGTATTTAGATCTGATGCAGGCACGCAGGCAGGCAGGCAGGCAGGCAGGCAGGCAGGCAGGCAGGCAGGCAGGCCCTCCCTCGTTTTGAAACAGACAGACAGACAGACAGACAGACAGACCAAAGGGTCAATGACTGACTGCACTTAAAGGGGCTGTTGACTCCTCTTTGGAGTTACCGCTGTTTAAAACTTGCTTGATAAAATAAAGTCATCGAATCCAAACTACGCAAAGGGGACACTATAACAAATTACGACTGCTTGTGTATATAGAAAACAGGGTTTTTTCTTTCCCTTATTCCATTATGTATGTTTGCTTTTCTTCAAGAATAAAACCGGCTAGGTGGTGCCTCGGAGACTTTTTTTTTTTTCCCCCCAGGAGTCCCTTCGGGCCCTGCCAGCGGGAGCCTGGACCTCTGAGGCCAGAGAGGGTGTGCTGTATCCCCGGCTCGCTCCCTCCCTCCTGGGATCAATCTAAAAAATGGACAGTTTTGGACACAAGCTTAAGTAATGTTCAGCTCATTCATGCAAGAGAGATGTAGGAAGGACAACACCCCCACCCCCACCCCCACCCCTACCCCCACCCGACCAAATAATACCCTAACCAATAAAAACTAGCTCCTTACTCCTCCGCCTGAGGATTTCTGCGGTCTCATGGTTTGTTCTTGGTTGTTGTTGTTGTTGTTGTTGTTGTTGTTGTTGTTTTGTTTTGTTTTGTTTTGTTTTGTTTTGTTTTGTGTTTTTCAGACTTTAAGACAAATGTAGGGGTTGGGGATTTAGCTCAGTGGTAGACCGCTTGCCTAGGAAGCACAAGGCCCCGGGTTCGGTCCTCAGCTCCGAAGAAAAAGGAAGAAAAAAACAAAAACAATAAGACAAATGCTTGTTGTGATTCTCATTTCATTTCAAGGCTGCTATTCTCTAAATCAGAAGGACTCCCTTACAATTCTTCATGGGTAAACTTGCTTTACATCCCTGACATCAACAACAAAAAGAATTCAGAAAGTGGTGATGGACCAATCTGTTTGGGTGTTTCTTGCCTGCTTGACCTTGACTCGCACAAGAGAGCATAGAGAATAAAATAAAGTAGGTGGATGGAGAGATGGCACCGTCGTTAAGAGCACTGATTGCTCTTACAGCGGTCCTGAGTTCAATACCCAGCCAACACATGGCGGCTTGCAACCATCTGTAATTGTCAATCATGCCCTCTTCTGGGGTGTCTGAAGACACCTACAGGGTACTCGAATAGACATAAAACAAACAAACAAACAAACAAACAAACAAATCTTTAACAATTAAAAACAAAAAGAATAAAATAAAGCGAAGGACCCGCCTTGGAGACCTGCCCGGTATTGCTCCAGAGTCTACTTTTTAAAACACAGAGGTAGGGGTTGGGGTTTTAGCTCAGTGGTAGAGTCCTTGCCTAGCAAGCTCAAGGACCTGGGTTCAGTCCTCAGCTCTGGGAGAAGAAAAAAAATACACACACACACACACACACACACACACACACACACACACACACACAGAGAGAGAGAGAGAGAGAGAGAGAGAGAGAGAGAGAGAGAGAGAGAGTTTGACAGCAATAAAAAACAAAACAAAACCACTTTAAAATACAGAGATGTAAGGATACTCAGAGGGCTCAGAGGAAGCAACCAAGTGTTTGTTATATGGGTGCCAACAATATGGTTCATCTCTTCTTCTCTTCCACGTGGCATGGTGGCCAAGGTGGTGGGGAAACCACACAGTGAAAGGAATTGAACTACAGCACACAAGCAAGTCTCCCTCCCAGACATGAATAAAACTGAAATTAGGCTAAATGTACAATGAAAGGAAGCCAGGTGTTCGTGCATGTCTTTATTTCCATCATTCAAGAGGCAGAGGTGTTTAGAACTGTGTCTCTGTGAGATAGAGGAAGGCAGGCAGGCAGGCAGGCAGGCAGGCAGGCAGGCAGGCAGGCAGGCAGGCAGGCAGGCCTGATCTAGGTACTGATTTCCAGGTCTATGTGCAGACACCCCTGACTCAAATAAAGGAGTGAAAAGGAAAAAAAAATACAATTCACCTGGAAGGGTCAGCCAGCCATCAGATGCAGTGAACTAGAAAATTGGGATTCTCAACTGAGGCCTGTTCCCTCCCTCCCTCCCTCCCTCCCTCCCTCCCTCCCTCCCTCTCTCCCTTCCTTCCTTCCTTCCTTCCTTCCTTCCTTCCTTCCTTCCTTCCTGGCTTACAGACAGCCAGGTCCAAGCCCAAAAGAGTCCAGCAAGGAGCTTAGAGACTATGAGAGAGTGCACAGGTGTTCTAGGGAGGAATCAGCTCACCACCCAGCATCCCCATTTGGGTTCTTGTGCAATCGACACAGGGAGATTGACAATCTGGAATTTAGTGAGAAATCAAACAAGGGACACAGAATGCAAAATATTTATTTACACAGCAAGTGGGTCAGTTGGATTAGCAAGCTAGGACACCCACCCCCGACCCCATCCCAGCCCCCTACCACTGCCGGGTCTCCCTTCCTTGTTATCCCTTTCTCATGCCTCCCTCAATATGGGCACACAGGACCAGGAACATGTTTCTCTCAAAAACGCGTTTTCTGCTGTGAACTCAGTCTGGCAGAGAGTGAGTGGGTGAAGGATCCCTAAAGACCAGAGGGTTTATTAGAGGAAGGCTACCTCACAGTGTTCTTCACACCAGGAACAACAACAACAACAACAACAACAACAACAACAACAACAACAGCAACAGCAACAGCAACAGCAACAGCAACAGCAACAGCAACAGCAACAATGAATCAACAAATGGTGGACAGGAGATGAGCAGGGATGCTGGGGGGATGGGAGGGAGGGTAGGGCTGGTGAATCTGCACCTCCCTGAAGGTCTGCCTGTGAAATACTGGTTGATATATGCCTAGTTGAGGACAATATTCCCCTCTCCTGTGGTTTTCAATGGGACATGACTTCATTGCCAGAGACTATGGAATTGTTTCCATTTTCCCCTTCAAGAACTGTGTTTAGATCTGTTACAGACAGGCTCTGGGTTTTGAAACAAACAAACAAACAAACACACACACACACACACACACACACACACACACACACACACACAACGAGAGAGAGAGAGAGAGAGAGAGAGAGAGAGAGAGAGAGAGAGAGAGAGAATAGAGAAAAACAGAGACAGACACAAGAGAATTTGATCTCTCTCTCTCTCTCTCTCTCTCTCTCTCTCTCTCTCTCTCTCTCTTTTCTCTCCCCCTCCCCCCTCCCCTAGTTTCTCAGACTGGGTTTCTCTGTATTCGTCTGTAGGGCGGGAAGGACTGAAACTCTCAGATTCACCTTTCTCTGCCTCCCTAGTGCTGCTTTGATGGTAGTTTGGGGAGATTGGGATAGGAAGTAAAAAAGCTTGAGTGCTGATATCAAAGCCTCCCCTCCCCCCCACATGCATGCATGCATACACACACACACACACACACACACACACACACACACACACACACACACACACACACCCCTACCTGTCTCCTTCACACAGTTATTAAAAACTTTTTAACTGTGATTTAGAAAGTGTCTAGGGCTGGAGAGATGGCTCAGCGGTTAAGAGCACCCGATTACTCTTCCAGAGGTCCTGAGTTCAATTCCCAGCAACCACATGGTGGCTCACAACCATCTGTAAAGAGATCCGAAGCCCTCTTCTGGTGTATCTGAAGACAGCTACAGTGTACTTATATATAATAAATGAATAAATCTTTAAAAAAAAAAAAAAAGTGTCTAGATCATAGCTTCAGAGTCAGCACATCCTCTCCATACAGAAGACACTGACTGACTGACTGACTGACGGACGGACGGACGGACGGACGGACGGACACACACACACACACACACACACACACACACACACACACACACACAAATACATATTTATATATTTAAAATGATGCTTAAAAAAAACCCGTCTTCCTGTATAACGGAGGTTTAAAGGGAATCTGGCTGACAGCACGTTTTTGTGGTGTTTTAATTCCTTTTTTTTTTTTTTAACCAAATAGGAGGGAGATCTGTTGTCCCTTTTATTAAAAGCCAAAGTATTAAGTGGCGAGCCGATGTTTCAACTTTCACCATTCTGTTCCTTTCACCAAAAAGAGGGGGTTCTTTGGCTTTTCCTTTCCTTTTTGAAACAAAACCAGTTGGCCTAGCTTCCCTGTTCCTTTTCCCTCTTCCACGGTATGCTCGATGAAATAAAGTAAACAAATGAAGTTTCTAGTTATGTATTTGTTTGGGAGACCCGAACTATCTCTCAAGAGAGAGTTGCGGGTGTTGGGGATTTAGCTCAGTGGTAGAGCGCTTGCCTAGCAAGCGCAAGGCCCTGGGTTCGGTCCCCAGCTACGGAAAAAGAAAAAAAAAAAAGAAAAAAAAAAAAAAGAAAGAAAGAAAGAAAGAAAGAAAGAAAAGAAAAAAAGAAAAGGAAAAAAAAAAGAGCGAGTTGCATCTCCCCGCCGCCCCCCCACACACAAGGCCTCCTCCCTGTATGTGGGGGGAGGGGGAGGGGTGGACAGGAGCTAGCTGAGAGGGGGTGGGGTGGGGCGGGGCTGGAGAATATGCAGGTCCCTGAAGGTCAGTCGGGGAAATACTGCTGCTGCCCTAGCACGCTTCAGTGCCTCTTTAGAGTTTAGAGTTTTCTAAAGTTTTCTGCCTGAAATCAGCGAGTGATGATTTCACTGTGAAATGATGTCTGATCATCGCTCTCGCTGTCCTGTCAGGGCTCCGGCTCCTGGCAAATGTCTGACTGAAGGAAACCTTAGTTAGACTCACACCCAGCTGTTTGGAAATGGTAATGGAGTTGATAGCACACCCTGGGGGAAAGAGGCAGACTCCCTTTTTGCTCACTCTCAATTCCCAGCCTCGCCCTGCCAGCTCGGGGATTTCTAAGTAAGGGTGAATCTGGACCATATATGTACAGGGTTTGGCGTTTCTGATTCATGTTTAATGTTTAGTTAAATAAAGCTTGTCAAGGGCTGGAGAGATGGCTCCGAGGTTAAGAGCACTCACCGCTCTGCTCTTCCAGAGGTCCTGAGTTCGATTCCACAGAAACCACATGGTGGCTCACAACCCTCTGCAAAGGGATATCCCATGCACTCTACTGCCCTGTGTATATGAAAAGGGCTTTAGTGTACTCAATGTAAGTGAAAATAAATAAGTAAACCTTTAAAAGAATGAAACGAAATGAAGCTTGCAAAGAAATTGAGCATCTTAAAATGCCAGGCACGTTTATCCGCTCCTTTTTTTTTATTTCGTGTGTGGATCACATAACCACAGAGGTGGTTCCCCTTTCCTTAACCTCGACAGCCCAACTGGGACAGAAGTGCAAACTATCATCTACCTATCTGGGAGTGGAGTGGTTGGATACAGGGAGATGGAGCATTTGCAGTTAGTAAAGTTCTGATGTCGGTTTTTATTTCCTTTCATTTTTGGATAGATATCGGGAGCCTTTTTTTTTTTTAAGTACAAATTTTGTTTTCTGTGCAACATTCTGATCATAGTTTCCCATCGCAAAGCTCTTTCCAGATCCTTCCTCCCCATCCACCACCCCGTACTAACCCAGGCCTGCCCTTAGATGTGGTTGATGCATACCCAGGTGAGTCTCCATTGGAGAAAGGACGATATTCCCATCTCCTATGACTGTCAATGGCCGATGACCTAAATGCCAGTGACTTCGGACTTGACTCCATTTTCCCCTCTGAGAACTGGGTTTGGATCTGTTGAATGCAGGCAGGCCCTCGGTTTTGAAACAAACAAACAAACAAACAAACAAACACACCAAAAAATATTTAAAGCAGGCAACAACTGCCTGCACGCCAAGAGACTGTTGACTCCTCTTTGGAGATAGTACGATGTGAAACTTGCTTAATAAAGTAGAGTCCACACAACACAAAGGGAACACTTTAACAAATTATGAAGGAGAGAGGGGGGGGGGTATGTTTATCTACCTCCTCTTGTTTCTCAGACTAGAGATTTCATCTTCCTCTGTCTCTCGAGTGCTGGTGGCTTTGCTGCTGGTTTGGGGGGGGGGATTGGGATAGGGATAGGAAGAGAAAAGGCTTGAGTGCTGATTTTAAAGCTCTCTCTCTCTCTAAAGCTCTCTCTCTCTAAAGCTCTCTCTCTCTCTCTCCCCCCCTCCTTCTCTCTCTCTTTACACACACACACACACACACACACACACACACACACACACACACACACACACACACTGGAGAGGAAGACAGGAAGACCTATCTAGATGCAACGTGAAGAAGGCCTATGTCAGATGAGTTAATGGCTAGGGAACTGTTAGCTGGCTAGTCTGCCATTTTGTTGCAGTTGCTAGTATTATAAGGACACTTTCTCATTGGTTGTTTCTGCTGTTGCTGCCAGAATTCATTACATATTCTGTTAGGCTCTTCTGTGTGATAACACACTCAGAAACCGAACACTGTTGAAGTCAGTCTAACTGCTTTCTTTGTTGTCTAGTTACCCGCAATAATCTTGGACCTGAACTGAACACCCAGCAGCACTTCCCGCACCCACCCATGTATAAGCTTTTATAACCTGGACCACCAACACTAGAGCGACAGGGCAGACAGAGACTATTTGGAACCGGACTTCCATTTTGAGTTTTTGTTTGTGTTCTTGTTTTTTTCTCCTGTCCTGTCCTGTCCTGTCCTGTCCTGTCCTGTCCTATCCTGTCCTCTCTGTCTGTATGTCTGTCTGTCTGTCTGTCTGTCTGTCTGTAAATCCACACATATAGTTCTTTCCACATCTTATATCTCAAAACAAATAATGCTTGCTGTGATCCTCATTTCATTCAAGGGTACTACTCTCTAGACCAGAGGAGCCCCCTTACAATTCTCCACAGGTAGTGATGACCGGAGTGTTCAGTGCGACTAAGCAGGAATTATATGGTTGCCGCCATTATGCTTGATCTTACCGAAGGTAGGGTTGCGGGGCATGGTTGCCACGATGGCGACCAGTAGACCGTGATTGAGGAGACCGAACAATAATTAACCTACAATTCTCCCTCTCTGTCAACTGTTTCTCTGTCACTCTCTGTCTCTCTTCCCTCCTTCCCTCCCCCGTCTCTCAGACCTGAATGAGCATTGGAACTAAAGTAAATGTACATGTGAAAAGAAGCCAGGTGTGGTGCTGCATGTCTTTGATTGCATCACTTGAGAGGTGAAGGTGGGTAGAACTCTGTGAGCAGGCTGCAGACCTGAACCAGGTACTGATTTCCAGGGCTTTTGTGCAAAGACCCCTGACTCAACTAAAGAAATGAGGAGGAAAATAAAGAAACAGATACAATTAACTTGGAATAAACCAAACAAACTAAGAAAAAGGAAAGGCAGTAATGGAGTGGCCTGGCTTACAGAGGAGGGGCAGACATTTATCTGCCATTGCCTCCTCTGTTGAACACACAAACACACGCATGGGGGAGGGGGGAGAGACAGAGACAGAGAGAGACAGAGAGACAGAGAGAGGAAGAGAGACAGAGACAGGGAGACAGAGAGAGAGACAGACACAGAGAGAGAGAGACAGACAGACAGAGACAGAGAGACACAGAAAATTCGATCCCTGTCTCTCTCTCTCTCTCTCTCTCTCTCTCTCTCTCTCTCTCTCTCTCTCTCTCTCATCACAGGCTGAGCTCAGGGACAGTGAGTTCCACACTCACTCAGAGAAAAACTCTGTCTCCAGTCACCCTCACCCACACGCCTTCAAAATGATCCATTGTACTATTTTAGATTTATGTCTGAGGAGCCCCTCTCCCTCCGCCTCCTCCTGTTACGTTGTAGAAACGTTTAATCCCAAACAGGGCTTCTCTCCTACCCTGCCTTGATGATTCTGTTCCTGGATAAAAGATACACAAGCTTTATTATCTACAGGAAGCCTTAAATAGCACTAGAAGACCTGGGCAGGCAGATATCTACCCTCTAGGTTGTTAGTTTTGGGGGTTTTGTTTGTTTGTTTGTTTTTGTGTTTTTTGTTGTTGTTTTTAATTTTTTTAGATTTGTTTTTTATTTATCTGAGTATGCTGCAGTTATCTTCAGACACACCAGAAGAGATCAATCAGATCTCATTACAGATGGTTGTGAGCCACCATGTGGTTGCTGGCAATTGAACTCAGGACGTCTGGAAGAGCAGTCAGTGCTCTTAACCGCTGAGCCATCTCTCCAGCCCCTGTTGTTGTTTTTTGTTTTGGTCAAAAACCTGGATTCTCGGGGTTGGGGATTTAGCTCAGTGGTAGAGCGCTTGCCTAGCAAGCGCAAGGCCCTGGGAAGAGCAAGGTCCCCAGCTCCGGAAAAAAAGAAAAGAGGAAGAAAAAACAAACAAAACAAACAAAACAAAAAAAACCCTCTGGATTCTCAGGAGCTGTGTGGTGTGTCCTCTTATGTTCTGGTGCCCTCTTCTGGCATGCAGACATATAGGAATCAGAGAGAGCCCACATTTTTGTCCAGGAACAAACAAACTGCCAAACTGCCAAACAAACAACAAAGGATTGTAGGTTTTGACTGGCTCTGTAGGTTTCAGAGAAAGGCAGGGCAGACCTCTGTGAGTTTGGGACTAGACTACTCTACCGAGCAAGTTCCAGGGAGGGATTCCACAGGAGCACAGTGGACTGGACAAAATTTTGACTTTGTAATTTTATTTTTTGCCCAATTGGGATTTATGATTTGATTGTCACAAAACTTATACCTTTCATTTTATTTTATTTTCGGCCAAAATTTCATTTTCAGTTTCACTTCCGATTTAACTTTTAATTTCTTGTCGCGCTTATGTTCGGATCGAGTTAATTCTCTGGGGAGCTGTGCCCTTGCCACTGGTGCTGGCAGAAGGGGATCCCGAGATCTAGAGGTTCTGTGTGGTGGGCTGTGTGGCAGAGGAAAAAAATGAAATTAAGAACATATATAAATCTATGGATTTGTATAAGGAGAAACGTATGGTATGGTGGGAAGATGTAAGGGAGAGAAAAATAAAAAAAAAAAGATAGATAGATAGATAGATAGATAGATAGATAGATAGATAGAGTGATTCATGCTCCCAGCCTCCTATGTACAGAGTTCCCCGAGGCGTTTTTACTCGCCAAATAAAGACTGCGGTGTTTCCCAACACACCATGTGAATGTCCGTGGCTGTCGAAATTATTTCATTTATGTTTTTCACGTTTGTCGTCCGTGTCACTTCAAAGGCCATTGTGACTTCAGTCTTGTTATTGATTCATATATGCTTTCTATTTCTTTTCATTTTTCAAAACCTTTTTGTCTAAATTGTATTTGTCATTCACCTTGATTTAAACATTTATTAAAGTCCAGTTTGCCATTTATTCGTATTTACTCGTACTTTATTATTATTTTATAAATTTATTCCATCATTTCGTTTCAGTCGTCTATATTTGCCCTTCCTCTCGTTCCCGCTTTTCTTTTTTTTTCTTTTTTCTTTTTTCTTTTTTCAGAGCTGGGGACTGAACCCAGGGCCTTGCATTTGCTAGGCAAGCACTCTACCACAGAGCTAAATCCCCAACCCCGTCGTTCCCACTTTATGTCTGTTAACATTTAATTGTTTTATCTCCCTTGTCCTTCTGTGTCCCTCGTCTTAATTTCTGCTTTATTGTTTTCTTTTTTTTTTTTTAATTTATTTATTTAACGCATGTGAGTACACTGTAGCTGTCTTCAGACACACCAGAAGAGGGCATCAGATCTCATTACAGATGGTTGTGAGCCACCATGTGGTTGCTGGGATTTGAACTCAGGACCTCTGGGAGAGCGGTCAGTGCTCTTAACCGCTGAGCCATCTCTCCATCCCATCTGTTTTATTGTTTACATCGCACTTACTCTGTTTTTATGGCGATCTATTAACTTTTTTCCATGTCAGTCGTCGGTATCTGTTGATCACCTTGATTTTATTTTTTTTTTTCTTTTTTCTTTTTTTCGGAGCTGGGGACCGAACCCAGGGCCTTACTCTTGCTAGGCAAGCGCTCTACCACTGAGCTAAATCCCCAACCCCGATCACCTTGATTTTTGTTTTATTGTTTATTCACATTGACTCTTTATTCATTATTATTTTTAAGTAAAATAAAATAAATAAAATTTAAATATGGTAAAAATATTTGTTAAACAGATATTAAAAGGGAGGTCTACAGCAGATTTTTAAACTAACGGGCACACACACACACACACACACACACACACACACACACACACACACAAATTTCTCCCAGAGGTCCTGAGTTCAATTACCAGCAACCACAAGGTGGCTGACAACCATCTGTAATGGGATCTGATGCTCTCTTCTGGTGTGTCTGAAAATAGCTACAGTGTACTCTTACGCATAAATAAAATAAATAAATCTTTAAAAAAAAAATAAAATATGAGGTTGGCTCTCTTTGCTCCTCTCTTTGCTCTTTTGCTCTTCCTCTCTTCCCCTCTTCCCCTTTGTCCCTTCTCTCCCCATTCCCCTCCCAAATTCTCTCCACGTGCTCATGACTGGCCTTTACTCTCTTCTTCTACCTTTCTTCTCTCATTAAACCTCTCCGTGGAGGGGGAGGGGTGTGTGTGTGAGTGGGGGGAGGGGGGAATGAGGTTGACCAGTCTTCCTGTGTAACAGAGGTTTAAAAGGAGGCTGGTCGACAAAACGTTTTTTTTTGTGGTTTTTATTCTCTCTCTCTCTCTCTCTCTCTCTCTCTCTCTCTCTCTCTCTCTCTCTCTCTCTCTCTCTCTTAATCAACTCGGAAGTCGATCTGCTGTCCCTTTTATTAAAAGCCAAAGTATTAAGTGGCGAGCCGATGTTTCAACTTTCACCATTCTGTTCCTTTCACCAAAAAGAGGGGGTTCTTTGGCTTTTCCTTTCCTTTTTGAAACAAAACGAAAGGAGGAGCTCGACCAGTTGGCCTAGCTTCCCTGTTCCTTTTCCCTCTTCCACGGTATGCTCGATGAAATAAAGTAAATAAATGAAGTTTCTAGTTATGTATTTGTTTGGGAGACCCGAACTCTCTCTCAAGAGAGAGTTGCATCTTCCCGCTGCCGCCCCCCCCCCCCCCACACACACAAGGCCTCCTCCCTGTATGTGGGGGGAGGGGGAGGGGTGGACAGGAGCTAGCTGAGAGGGGGTGGGGTGGGGCGGGGCTGGAGAATATGCAGGTCCCTGAAGGTCAGTCGGGGAAGTACTGCTGCTGCCCTAGCACGCTTCAGTGCCTCTTTAGAGTTTAGAGTTTTCTAAAGTTTTCTGCCTGAAATCAGCGAGTGATGATTTCACTGTGAAATGATGTCTGATCATCGCTCTCGCTGTCCTGTCAGGGCTCCGGCTCCTGGCAAATGTCTGACTGAAGGAAACCTTAGTTAGACTCACACCCAGCTGTTTGGAAATGGTAATGGAGTTGATAGCACACCCTGGGGGAAAGAGGCAGACTCCCTTTTTGCTCACTCTCAATTCCCAGCCTCGCCCTGCCAGCTCGGGGATTTCTAAGTAAGGGTGAATCTGGACCATATATGTACAGGGTTTGGCGTTTCTGATTCATGTTTAATGTTTAGTTAAATAAAGCTTGTCAAGGGCTGGAGAGATGGCTCTCCACAGAGGTGGTTCCCCTTTTCTTAACCCGACTGGGACAGAAGTGCAAACTATCATCTACCTATCTGGGAGTGGAGTGGTTGGATACAGGGAGATGGAGCATTTGCAGTTAGTAAAGTTCTGCTGTCGGTTTTGTTTTGTTTTGTTTTGTTTTGTTTTGTTTTGTTTCCTTTCATTTTTGGATAGATTTTTTTGGATAGCCTTTTTTTTTTTTCTTTTTAAATACAAATTTTGTTTTCTGTGCAACATTCTGATCATAGTTTCCCATCGCAAAGCTCTTTCCAGATCCTTCCTCCCCATCCACCACCCCGTACTAACCCAGGCCTGCCCTTAGATGTGGTTGATGCATACCCAGGTGAGTCTCCATGGGATATTCCCATCTCCTATGACTGTCAATGGCCGATGACCTAAATGCCAGTGACTTCGGACTTGACTCCATTTTCCCCTCTGAGAACTGGGTTTGGATCTGTTGAATGCAGGCAGGCCCTCGGTTTTGAAACAAACAAACAAACAAACAAACAAACAAACAAACACACCAAAAAATATTTAAAGCAGGCAACAACTGCCTGCACGCCAAGAGACTGTTGACTCCTCTTTGGAGATAGTACGATGTGAAACTTGCTTAATAAAGTAGAGTCCACACAACACAAAGGGAACACTTTAACAAATTATGAAGGAGAGGGGGGGGGGGTATGTTTATCTACCTCCTCTTGTTTCTCAGACTAGAGATTTCATCTTCCTCTGTCTCTCGAGTGCTGGTGGCTTTGCTGCTGGTTTGGGGGGGGGATTGGGATAGGGATAGGAAGAGAAAAGGCTTGAGTGCTGATTTTAAAGCTCTCTCTCTCTCTAAAGCTCTCTCTCTCTAAAGCTCTCTCTCTCTCTCTCCCCCCCTCCTTCTCTCTCTCTTTACACACACACACACACACACACACACACACACACACACACACACACACTCACTTCCTAGGATGAAAGAAAAGAAATGAAAAGGAAGGCACCCATGGTGATGCATGACTTTGATCTCACTTTGGTCTCAGCACTGGAGAGGAAGATAGGAAGACCTATCTAGATGCAACGTGAAGAAGGCCTATGTCAGATGAGTTAATGGCTAGGGAACTGTTAGCTGGCTAGTCTGCCATTTTGTTGCAGTTGCTAATATTATAAGGACACTTTCTCATTGGTTGTTTCTGCTGTTGCTGCCAGAATTCATTACATATTCTGTTAGGCTCTTCTGTGTGATAACACACTCAGAAACCGAACACTGTTGAAGTCAGTCTAACTGCTTTCTTTGTTGTCTAGTTACCCGCAATAATCTTGGACCTGAACTGAACACCCAGCAGCACTTCCCGCACCCACCCATGTATAAGCTTTTATAACCTGGACCACCAACACTAGAGCGACAGGGCAGACAGAGACTATTTGGAACCGGACTTCCATTTTGAGTTTTTGTTTGTGTTCTTGTTTTTTTCTCCTGTCCTGTCCTGTCCTGTCCTGTCCTGTCCTGTCCTGTCCTATCCTGTCCTCTCTGTCTGTCTGTCTGTCTGTCTGTCTGTCTGTCTGTAAATCCACACATATAGTTCTTTCCACATCTTATATCTCAAAACAAATAATGCTTGCTGTGATCCTCATTTCATTCAAGGGTACTACTCTCTAGACCAGAGGAGCCCCCTTACAATTCTCCACAGGTAGTGATGACCGGAGTGTTCAGTGCGACTAAGCAGGAATTATATGGTTGCCGCCATTATGCTTGATCTTACCGAAGGTAGGGTTGCGGGGCATGGTTGCCACGATGGCGACCAGTAGACCGTGATTGAGGAGACCGAACATAATTAACCTACAATTCTCCCTCTCTGTCAACTGTTTCTCTGTCACTCTCTGTCTCTCTTCCCTCCTTCCCTCCCCCGTCTCTCAGACCTGAATGAGCATTGGAACTAAAGTAAATGTACATGTGAAAAGAAGCCAGGTGTGGTGCTGCATGTCTTTGATTGCATCACTTGAGAGGTGAAGGTGGGTAGAACTCTGTGAGCAGGCTGCAGACCTGATCCAGGTACTGATTTCCAGGGCTTTTGTGCAAAGACCCCTGACTCAACTAAAGAAATGAGGAGGAAAATAAAGAAACAGATACAATTAACTTGGAATAAACCAAACAAACTAAGAAAAAGGAAAGGCAGTAATGGAGTGGCCTGGCTTACAGAGGAGGGGCAGACATTTATCTGCCATTGCCTCCTCTGTTGAACACACAAACACAGGCGCCGAGAGAGCGAGAGAGCGAGAGAGCGAGAGAGCGAGAGAGCGAGAGAGCGAGAGAGCGAGAGAGCGAGAGAGCGAGAGAGAGAGAGAGAGAGAGAGAGAGAGAGAGAGAGATCTGTTAATCTGTTTGTCTCCCTCCCCTAGTTTTTCAGACAGGGTTTCTTTATGAAAAGAAAGAAACTGGTAGCTGTAGGCTGGTAGCTGCTGGCTGTTAAAGGTCTAGGTAAAACAATGTGATGGCCTAAGAGGAAAATAAAGAAACAGATACAATTAACTGTTAAGGCCTAGATGCCGTGTGAATGAGGCCTACATCAGATTGGTTAAGATAACTGTCACCTGGCTAGCCTGCCATTTTAATATTGCAAGGACGCCTTCTCATAGGTTGTTTCTGCTGTCACTGCCAGAGTTCATTACATATTCTGTTAGGTTCTGTATGACACACACGCAGAAACCAAACATTGTAGAATCCAGTGTGTCCTTGAGTGCGTGTCTACAATGCGTGCGTGCGTGCGTGCGTGCGTGCGTCTGTGCATGCGTGTGTCCATGGCCATGCTAGAGCCCACCCCAGATTTGTGTTTCAGAGATCTTTACTTATTTATTTTTCCTGCCTTGGCTTGTGTAGGCACTAAGTCACCACACTTCCCGAAAAACAAAATGAAACAAAACAAAACAAAATCCACCAACAAATGGACCAAACCCAAACCCCAAGCCAAACAAACAAATATTCCTGCCTGCCTGTCTGTCTATCAGGGCTACAACAGAGAGAAGTGGAATCTTGAATGAACAAAACTAGAATACCTAAGTCTGCCTGTTTCCCCTCTTCCCACCCTCCCCTGCCCCCCAGCCCATCCCCTAGAGCTGGTCTAGCATGTTCTCTGACCCTGGGGGTGCGGTGAACCGGCCTGCTTTGCTAAACTCTGTAGTGTATAAACTTGGTAACTCTAGAAAGCAGGAGCTGAAAATGTGCAGATAAGGTGGTGGTCGAGCTGTGTGTGTGTTGGTGTGGGAGGGAGACTGCTTCGGTAACTGCTGCTTTTCAATGTCCGGCTGAAACTCTGTGCTTATGATGTATCTTTTGGTTTATTCGATTTTACTTACTGTCTATTGGGTTTGCATTTGATTTTTATTGATTTTATTGATATTTATGTTTAACTATTTTGACCTGGCTAAATGACTGACTGACTGACTGACTGACTGACTGACTAAGTCTACCTGGCATACAGGAGGAATTCAAGGACGAACGATTGTTTAAGTATGACAAAAATAAGTAAGTAAGTAAGTAAGTAAGTAAGGGGGTTGGGGATTTAGCTCAGTGGTAGAGCGCTTGCCTAGCAAGTGCAAGGCCCTGGGTTCTGTCCCCAGCTCCGAAAAAAAAGAAAGAAAAAAAAGTAAGTAAGTAAGTAAGTAAGTAAGTAAGTAAGTAAATAAATAAATAAATAAATAAATACGATCATTTAGAAGTAATATAGGCAGAAGGAGAACATGTGGCTGTGGATGGTCTGAGGCTTCTGGCTGCTTTTGGGTGCCTCTTCACCTTTCTGCACGTGCAAACTGAGTTTAATTAAGTTCTGTTTCCCTAGAGGCTGGGAAAGGGAGAAACAGAAGTGACCTGGAACATCAGGGCTAATGGCCGGCTGCCTCCATCTTGGTGAGGTCAGGTGTCAGCCAAGCTGGCTGCCAACCATCCACAGTTGAATCCAAAGTGCCCAAATGGGACACTATAACAAATCATGTATACAGATTTGTGTATATGGAAAACATTTTTCCTTTCTCTTCTTTTCTTTTCTTGAGAAATTCAGCTGGTCCTGATGTCTTTCCCTCGGTGTGTCCCTCTGTCATCTCTCTCTCTCTGTCTCTTTGTCTTACTGTCTCTGTCTGTCTCTGTCTGTCTCTGTCTCTGTCTCTCTGTGTGTGTGTGTGTGTGTGTGTGTGTGTGTGTGTGTGTGTGTGTGTGTCCTTAATCTCAGCAGCACTACTCATCCAATCGATTTTTCCTCTCCCCTTGTCTCCTTCACATGGCTATTACCCCACCTTAAACAGCACTAGAAGAGCCTGGCAGGCAGATATCTACCCTCTATGCTGTCAGAATTTTTTTTTTTTTTTTTTAAAGTCAAAACCTGGATTCTCAGGAGCCATGTGGTGTGTCCTCCTAGGTTCTGGTGCCCTCTTCTGGCATGCAGACATATAGTCAGCAGAGAGAGCTGTGTGGGTGGCCGAGGCAGGCAGAGTGGACCTCTGTGAGCTTGAGGCTAGATAAGTCTACGGAGCAAGTTCCATGACTGCCTGGGCTATACCAAAAGAAACGTACCTTGAGGCAAAACAAAACAAAGCAGAAAAGGTTCTGCTTTTATTTTACAGACATGTGTTCTCTCTAGTCCTATTGACTATAGAAGTTTGATCATGAAGTCACATTGATTTTTATTACAGAGTTTATTTGTGTGTGTGTGAGAGAGAGAGAGAGAGAGAGAGAGAGAGAGAGTTTTTTCTTTAATCTTCAAACATATTTTTTATTGTTTATTTATTTTATGAGCACACTGTCACTGTCTTCAACACACAAGGAGAGGATTCCATTACAGATGGTTGTGAGCCACCATGTGGTTGCTTGGATTTGAACTAAGGATCTCTGGAAGAGCAGTCAGTGCTCTTCACCGCTGAGCCGTCTCTCCAGCCCTGAAACAATATCTTGAATAAACAATAACAAAAACACTAAAACTAAGTCTGCCAGTTTTCCTCTTTCTTTCTCTCTCTCTCTCTCTCTCTCTCTCTCTCTCTCTCCCTCCCTCCCTCCCTCCCTTCCTTCTTTCTTCCTTTCTTTCTTTTTCTTCAGATAGGATTTCTTAGTGAATGATATTTATGTTGATATAAATTTTTTACGTACTTTTGACTGGCTAACTAACTAGCTAAGTCTGCCTGTCCTAAAGAAGGAGTTCCCCTGCCACAACTAAATACGTGCATAGAAAAAAAATATATAATTATTAACTTGGGATGAAACTAATGTAACAAGCAAGCAAACAAACGCACAAGCAAACAAAGTAGGGATGGTGGTGCTGGGTGCCTGGTATATGGGAGATGGGAGACCTGTGGTCTAGAGCGTCCAGAGCTCTGGCCTCCATACTCTGGACTGCATTCTCTCTAGCAATCTTCCCAAAGTGGCTGTATTTAACCATGTTTTTATTTTTTAAATTGGCTCTCTCTCTCTCTCTCTCTCTCTCTCTCTCTCTCTCTCTCTCTCTCTCTCTTCTCCCTCCCTCCCTCCCTCCCTCCCTCCCTCCCTCCCTCCCTCCCCCCACCACACACACAGAGGCACGTGTGAACAAGGGAATGCAAATGCACAAAATAAGTATGTTTTGATCAGAGTGAAAACAAATCACGGGAATTTTAACCATTCCACCATCATTCCACCATTCTTTTAATTTACTCTCTGTGTTTAGTCTTCCAAAGAGGGTGGCAGGTGTGTGGTTTGGTGAGTGCCGGCTGGCGGTGGCAGCGAGGAACAGAGAACAACAACAACCCCCCCTCCCCCCCATCGGGATCGGTGGAGGGTTTTAAAAATGAGTGAGCCATTTAAAAATGGTGTGGAACTGAGGTCGCCGCCACCCTCCCCTCACGACGGAGTTTGGACGCTCCCTTTTCCTAACTGTGCCTGTTCCTTGCTAATTGTTAACCGATTCGAGAGTGCATGTCCTTTCACTTAGAGGTGGCCTGTTTTCACCGCTCCGTCCTACTTTCCTTTTCTGGGTGCCTGAGGGGGTTGGCCCCGAGTCCATCCCGCGTTCACTGTGTTCCGGCGGGACAACCGGGACCGTTTGTGCCATTCGGGAGAAGTGGTGGGTACCTGCCCCGTTGTGCGTGGGTGAGTGTCCCCCTGAGCTAGGGAGGTCACTCCGGAGAGACGGAATGAGTGTGTGTGGCGGCGGCGGCGCGTGACAGTCTGTATTGGTTTGCTTGATCGAGATCGCTGTCGGGCGACACCTAGTGGCGACAAGTTTCCGCAACGCTCCTGTCCCCCGGTTGGTGACAAAGGACGGGGAAGTGCCTGTGGTGAGCCGGCCAGGGTGAGAGGGTGACAGGCAAGCAGGCGGGTGCGCGACGGAGACGCCGTCCTGTCTGGGGACCATCTCTAGCTAGGAGGTTGTACCTGGAGAACTTCAGGGGAGGAGGGTGGCTGTACGACCTATTGGGACACAAGGAGGGGTTGGTGGCAGCTGGATGAGGTCGACCAGAAGGCTTGGGCCCCGTCCCGGATTTTTTTTTTTTTTTTCCAATTTTTTTTTTTTAAATTTTTTATTTTATTTTATTTTTTTTTTATTTCTTCCCTCCTCTCCGGTCCCAGCCAGCGGGACCATAGACACTTTTGAGGCCGAGAGGGTGCTGTGTCCCCGGCCTCCGAGCCGAGGTGGCCCGGCTAGGTGGCGCCACGGATTTTTTTTTTTTCTTTTCCAGGAGTCCCTTCGGTCCCTGATAGCGGGAGCCTGGACCTCTGAGGCCGAGAGGGTGCTGTGTCCCCGGCCTCCGAGCCGAGGTGGCCCGGCTAGGGGGCGCCACGGAGTTTTTTTTTTCTTTTCCAGGAGTCCCTTCGGTCCCTGATAGCGGGAGCCTGGACCTCTGAGGCCGAGAGGGTGCTGTGTCCCCGGCCTCCGAGCCGAGGTGGCCCGGCTAGGGGGCGCCACGGAGTTTTTTTTTTTTTTTTTTCTTTTCCAGGAGTCCCTTCGGTCCCTGATAGCGGGAGCCTGGACCTCTGAGGCCGAGAGGGTGCTGTGTCCCCGGCCTCCGAGCCGAGGTGGCCCGGCTAGGGGGCGCCACGGAGTTTTTTTTTTTTTCTTTTCCAGGAGTCCCTTCGGTCCCTGATAGCGGGAGCCTGGACCTCTGAGGCCGAGAGGGTGCTGTGTCCCCGGCCTCCGAGCCGAGGTGGCCCGGCTAGGGGGCGCCACGGAGTTTTTTTTTTTTTCTTTTCCAGGAGTCCCTTCGGTCCCTGATAGCGGGAGCCTGGACCTCTGAGGCCGAGAGGGTGCTGTGTCCCCGGCCTCCGAGCCGAGGTGGCCCGGCTAGGGGGCGCCACGGAGTTTTTTTTTTCTTTTCCAGGAGTCCCTTCGGTCCCTGATAGCGGGAGCCTGGACCTCTGAGGCCGAGAGGGTGCTGTGTCCCCGGCCTCCGAGCCGAGGTGGCCCGGCTAGGGGGCGCCACGGAGTTTTTTTTTTTTTTTTTTCTTTTCCAGGAGTCCCTTCGGTCCCTGATAGCGGGAGCCTGGACCTCTGAGGCCGAGAGGGTGCTGTGTCCCCGGCCTCCGAGCCGAGGTGGCCCGGCTAGGGGGCGCCACGGAGTTTTTTTTTTTTTTCTTTTCCAGGAGTCCCTTCGGTCCCAGCCAGCGGGACCATAGACACTTTTGAGGCCGAGAGGGTGCTGTGTCCCCGGCCTCCGAGCCGAGGTGGCCCGGCTAGGTGGCGCCACGGATTTTTTTTTTTTCTTTTCCAGGAGTCCCTTCGGTCCCTGATAGCGGGAGCCTGGACCTCTGAGGCCGAGAGGGTGCTGTGTCCCCGCCCTCCGAGCCGAGGTGTCCCGGCTAGGGGGCGCCTCCGAGACTTTATTTTTTCCAGGATCCTCCCCGGTCCCTGCCAGCGGGAGCATGGACTTCTGAGGCCGAGGGGAAGCTGTGTTCCAGGCTATCTACCATGGCCTCCTCGGTCTGTGAGCACTCAGGGTTCTAAGGTCGACCAGTTGTTCCTTTGCGGTCCGGTTCTCTTTCTACATGGGGACCTCTTGGGGACACGTCACCGAACATGACTTCCAGACGTTCCGTGTGGCCTGTCATGTTTATCCCTGTGTCTTTTACACTTTTCATCTTTGCTATCTGTCCTTATTGTACCTGGAGATATATGCTGACACGCTGTCCTTTTGACTCTTTTTGTCATTAAAGGACGTTGGAAGAGGCTTGCACCAAGGCTGTTTGCTTGTCCAGCCCTAGCTCTTTTCTTCTGCGCATGGGCCTCTTCGATGCTCGAAGCTTAGCGTCCCCCCATGAGTACGCGCTTCCTGCTTTCCCGTGCTTGCTTGCCTGTGCTCTGTGGGGCAGCTTTATGACAACCGTCCCGCGTGTCAGGCGTTCCCGATTTCCCCGTGGTGGTTGTCGTCCGTTACCGGTAGGAGTCGTTGGTGCCGAGTGCGACTGGAAGGGTTTTCCCGTTTGGTGCTAGTGACCCCCTGGCGTGCTCCTCTGCGGCCGACCGGTTTTTTTATTTGTTTTTTTTTTTTTTTTTTTTTTTTTTTTTTTTTTTTTTTTTTTTGTTTTTTGGAAGGAGTTCCCGAACCTCCGCTGCTTGGTGGTGTGTCCCTTTCTTTCCTGCTGTGTGCCTCCCGAGTTGCACCTTTTCTCCTTCGAAGGGGATTTTATTTTTTTATTTTTATTTTTTATTTTTTTTTTTTTTTGAAGGAGTTCCCGAACCTCCGCTGCCCGTTGAGTCCCGTTCTTCCACGCCACGTGCCTCCCGAGTGCAACGCTTCCTTTTTTTTCTCGCCCTCGAGAAGGGTAAATTTTTTTTTTTTGTGTGTGTGGCAGTGTTAGCGACTTCTTCCCGTGCTCTCTCTCGCTCTTCTCGCTCGTATTCCCGTCCAGTGCGTTGTTAGAAAGCTCTCACGCCCGTTGTTCCCGATGCATGGCGTGTCTCGCTCCCGTTGGATCGATGTGGTGCTGCCGCGTTCTCTTCGGGCCGGGGCCTAAGCCGCGCCAGGCGAGGGACGGACATTCATGGCGAATGGTCATTCAGCGCGAATGGCGACCGCTCTTCTCGTTCTGCCAGCGGGCCCCTCGTCTCTCCTCCCCATTCCTTTGCAGGGTGGTGTGTGGAAGTCAGGGGTGCGGCTGTCCGGCACGAGCGCTGACCCGCGCACACTTGTTGCTGTGGTTCGCGGTGTCCCTGTGGACGTGTCGGGGGCGCTTGCCCCCACGCCGTTCACTGCTTCGCGGCCCTCTTCCCCCGTGCCGGGGGAAGGTGGTAGACCCGCTGCGGTGCATACCCTTCCCGAATGGTGTGTGCACGCGCCCTGCTTTGTGTGAGCCTTGCGGTGCTCCTGGAGCGTTCCGGGCTTTGACCACCAAGGTGCCCGCTTCTGAGTTGGCGGTGGCGCTTCCCGCTCCCCGGCGTGCCTCCTGTGCTCCATGGTGCTTGTGCCTTTACGCTTTCCCTTGTCCTAGTTGCCGGCTTTCTGCACGGTGACAGAAAGGGGGGGGGTCGAGGAGTTGAGTGTGCGGTTAAAAGGCTCCTTCCGTTGGGTGAGCGCCCACCCCGTGCCTATGTTTTTGGTGCCTTCACCCGCGGGCCCTGCGCGGTTAGGGTGGTGCTGAGCGATCGCGGCTGGCCCTTTTTAAAGACCGGACTCCCTCAAGTCAAGGCTCCTCCTTTGTGTGCGCCTTGAAGAGGCCTGGCTCTCGGCGGGGACCTGTCGCAGGTCCCCCCGGTCCGCGAATGCTCAAGAAGACCCCGGAGAAAGAGACCTTTGCCGATACCGCAGACCCCCCACCAGCTGGCGCGTGGTCCTTCCCGTTCTGTCCCGCGCCTGTTGCTCGTTTCCCGTTGCGTGCACGGAGCCCTTGGCTGCTCGTCGGTGTTGGGTTCGTCCCGCCCTCAGTGAGGAATTTGCCTTCTCTAGCTATCTTCGGAAAGGGCTTTACGATCTCCGAGGGGCTTCTCCCGGATGGTCCCCTCGGCTGCCCGCCCTGACCTCAGCCTTCTGCGCGCAGCGTTTGCTCTCTCGCCTACCGCGACCCGCGCCTCCCCGCTCCGAGTACGAGGAGGGATCACGCGGGACGGGGCTCTGTCGACCTGCCGCTGTGCGGAGCTTGTGGGGGAGATTGGGTTTCTGGTGGCAGGTGGCGGGGAAGGGCCGTGCACACGCCCGCGTGCGCGGTACCCCCCTCACCGCGAGGGGTCGTCGCGGGACGGGTGGGTTTGGAAGGGCGGCGGTGGGCTCCCGGTCCCACCCGCCTCCGTTTCCCCCGTGCCCTCCGTCGCGTGTGCGTCCCTCCCACGCGCGTCCACGTCCCGGCCACTCTCGCGGCGAGGTCGTGTCGCGTGTGGTGCGTGCCGCGT
>NW_028238878.1:40000-45562 GCF_021556685.1 Rattus norvegicus
TTTCCTCTTCTTTTCCAGAATTATTTATTTTGTGTCTATGAGTACACTGTAACTATCTTCAGACACACCAGAAGAAGGCCTCATCCCATTACCGATGGTTGGGAGCCACCATGTGCTTGCTGGGGATTGAAAACTCAGGACCTCTGGAGGAGCGGCCAGGGCTCTTAACCGCTGAGACATCTCTCCAGCCCTCTTTTTCCAGTTTTAAATAAGCCTCGTTAGTTGAGCGATCTGGGGAGTTGCTTTTCTTTCCAATTTGTGTGTGTGGGGGGGGGGCAGCAATGGATCCAGTATCCAATTCCCCTTTCTCTCGATAACATCTTATTACAGTAAGATGGCTCGATTTCATTTGCAATTACTTTCTTATTCTAGACGAAGGTTGATGAATAAATCTTCTTGTCGCTCCATGAAGGAGGGAATAAAATAATATTTGGCTAGGTCTATATTCCTTCATTTTTATTTCTCTTTGTTTCTTGTCCTTTCTTTAAAAGAAAGAGGTCAACAAATCGGTGTGTACCACCACCACCACCACCACCACCACCACCACCACCACCACCACCACCACCACCACCACCACCACCACCACCGAGTTGTAGGGATCCATTATGGGCCCCTGTCTGTCTGCCTGTCTGATTCATTCGTGTTTATTTAAACGTCCTCCAATGATGGTTGTGCAGTGAAAGAAATGCGTGCCCGAGCTCGAGCTCGTGCGCAAACACACACACACACACACACACACACACACACACACACACGGGGGGGGGGCAATGGGGGGTGAGGAGGAGGAGGAGGAGGAGGAGGAGGAGGAGGAGGAGGAGGAGGAAAGCTTGGGTTGGGTGGTTTGAGGATTTGAAGGTTTAGCCCTGCAATGTTCCTTACAACTTAAAAACTTTGTGACACACAAAGCGATATTCATTTTCTCCTTCTACTTTTCACTCTGTAGACCAAGATGGCAGACTATATCAGCCTTTGTGGAATGTGACCTTGTATTGCTTTGCCCTACTCTGCTCTGCTCTGCTCTGCTCTGCTCAACTTAACAGACGTGTTTTTGCTTTTGTTTATGATTTTTGCTTGCTTGCTCGCTCGCTCCCATGACTTGACTGTGGTTTCCCTTTCTATTACAGCACGGTGACCAGACTGCCTTGGGGTAATCAGAAAGGAGGCCAGAAGCAGTCTTTTTTCTGACGCACTGAGACTACATACCAGCCGATTTGGAGGAAAAGATATCCCTCTCTCCCTCCCTCCCTCCCTCCCTCCCTCCCTCCCTCCCTCCCTCCCTCCCTCCCTCCCTTTCCTCCTTGACCCATTTTCCCTCTTTCCCGATACACTCAATAAATTTAAAGTAAATCAATGAATCAAGTCTCTAGTAATTTATTTGTTGGGATTTATTTGTTGGAAATTATCCCTCCACACCTTCGCCCCTCCCCCCACCACTCGAGGATGTCTCCCTGGGGGGGGGGGCGGGGGGGTTGGGTGGACTCGTGTAGGCATACCTCTCCTCCCTTGGCTTTCCGGTCCACTTCGCTCCAGCATACCTAACTCTTTGGAAATGGTAATAGAGTTCATGACACACCCTCACAGAGAGAGGAAGAGTCCGATCGTTCACTGATTCGCTCTCAGCCAGCCTCGCCCTGACAGCTCAGGCATGTCTAAATCCGAATGTGGGCAATATTTACATGACTTGACTTGGTGCTTCTAACTTTTTCTCTCTCTTTTTTTTTTTCTTCTTTAGTATTTTTTTCTTTACCCTACAAACAGCACACTGCAGCTGTCTTCGGACACACAGCAGATCGATCCCATAACAGAGGGTTGTGAGCCACCATGGGAATAGAACTCAGGACCTCTGGAAGAACACATTCAGAACTCTTAACTGCTGACTCCATTATTTCCGATTAATGTTTAATGTTTATTTTATTTTATTTTATTTTATTTTCGGAGCTGGGGACCGAACCCAGGGCCTTGTGCTTCCTAGGCAAGCGCTCTACCACTGAGCTAAATCCCCAACCCCAATGTTTAATGTTTAAATAAATAAACCTTGTAAAGAAATTAAGCATCTTAAAACCATAGGCATGTGCATCCCCTCCTCATTCGTTCATTCCCTCGCTCATTCATTCAGACAGACAGACAGACAGACAGACAGACAGACAGCAACCAAAGTCTAGCCTTTAACAAAGCAAGAAAGCATACCCTGCGGGACGCACAGATGAATTCCTGAGGCTTACCCTGCAGAGCTTACATGAGGCTTAGTAAAGGACTGACCTGACAACAGCTACCTACATACGTTGAAAAGTCTACCTGGTATTGACGGATGATGACAAACTGTATGTGTGATACAAAACTGTATGTGTGGTTCCCCTTATAACTCATCTCGAAGAGCCCAGCTGTTGGGGCTCGTTCTTTTGGGGGGAAATGGAGGCTTTTCATCTTTCCCAAAGCTCCTCCTAGATCCTTTCTGTCCATCTGTCCATCCGTCCGTCCGTCCGTCTGTCCGTCCGTCCGTCCATCAAATTCTACCCTAGGCCTGCCCTTAGGTTGGTGGTCGTCCATTGAGTGCTAGTGACTTCTGACTTGTCTCTGTCTTCCCCTCTGAGAACTGTATTTAGATCTGATGCAGGCACGCAGGCAGGCAGGCAGGCAGGCAGGCAGGCAGGCAGGCAGGCAGGCAGGCCCTCCCTCGTTTTGAAACAGACAGACAGACAGACAGACAGACAGACCAAAGGGTCAATGACTGACTGCACTTAAAGGGGCTGTTGACTCCTCTTTGGAGTTACCGCTGTTTAAAACTTGCTTGATAAAATAAAGTCATCGAATCCAAACTACGCAAAGGGGACACTATAACAAATTACGACTGCTTGTGTATATAGAAAACAGGGTTTTTTCTTTCCCTTATTCCATTATGTATGTTTGCTTTTCTTCAAGAATAAAACCGGCTAGGTGGTGCCTCGGAGACTTTTTTTTTTTTCCCCCCAGGAGTCCCTTCGGGCCCTGCCAGCGGGAGCCTGGACCTCTGAGGCCAGAGAGGGTGTGCTGTATCCCCGGCTCGCTCCCTCCCTCCTGGGATCAATCTAAAAAATGGACAGTTTTGGACACAAGCTTAAGTAATGTTCAGCTCATTCATGCAAGAGAGATGTAGGAAGGACAACACCCCCACCCCCACCCCCACCCCTACCCCCACCCGACCAAATAATACCCTAACCAATAAAAACTAGCTCCTTACTCCTCCGCCTGAGGATTTCTGCGGTCTCATGGTTTGTTCTTGGTTGTTGTTGTTGTTGTTGTTGTTGTTGTTGTTGTTTTGTTTTGTTTTGTTTTGTTTTGTTTTGTTTTGTGTTTTTCAGACTTTAAGACAAATGTAGGGGTTGGGGATTTAGCTCAGTGGTAGACCGCTTGCCTAGGAAGCACAAGGCCCCGGGTTCGGTCCTCAGCTCCGAAGAAAAAGGAAGAAAAAAACAAAAACAATAAGACAAATGCTTGTTGTGATTCTCATTTCATTTCAAGGCTGCTATTCTCTAAATCAGAAGGACTCCCTTACAATTCTTCATGGGTAAACTTGCTTTACATCCCTGACATCAACAACAAAAAGAATTCAGAAAGTGGTGATGGACCAATCTGTTTGGGTGTTTCTTGCCTGCTTGACCTTGACTCGCACAAGAGAGCATAGAGAATAAAATAAAGTAGGTGGATGGAGAGATGGCACCGTCGTTAAGAGCACTGATTGCTCTTACAGCGGTCCTGAGTTCAATACCCAGCCAACACATGGCGGCTTGCAACCATCTGTAATTGTCAATCATGCCCTCTTCTGGGGTGTCTGAAGACACCTACAGGGTACTCGAATAGACATAAAACAAACAAACAAACAAACAAACAAACAAATCTTTAACAATTAAAAACAAAAAGAATAAAATAAAGCGAAGGACCCGCCTTGGAGACCTGCCCGGTATTGCTCCAGAGTCTACTTTTTAAAACACAGAGGTAGGGGTTGGGGTTTTAGCTCAGTGGTAGAGTCCTTGCCTAGCAAGCTCAAGGACCTGGGTTCAGTCCTCAGCTCTGGGAGAAGAAAAAAAATACACACACACACACACACACACACACACACACACACACACACACACACAGAGAGAGAGAGAGAGAGAGAGAGAGAGAGAGAGAGAGAGAGAGAGAGAGTTTGACAGCAATAAAAAACAAAACAAAACCACTTTAAAATACAGAGATGTAAGGATACTCAGAGGGCTCAGAGGAAGCAACCAAGTGTTTGTTATATGGGTGCCAACAATATGGTTCATCTCTTCTTCTCTTCCACGTGGCATGGTGGCCAAGGTGGTGGGGAAACCACACAGTGAAAGGAATTGAACTACAGCACACAAGCAAGTCTCCCTCCCAGACATGAATAAAACTGAAATTAGGCTAAATGTACAATGAAAGGAAGCCAGGTGTTCGTGCATGTCTTTATTTCCATCATTCAAGAGGCAGAGGTGTTTAGAACTGTGTCTCTGTGAGATAGAGGAAGGCAGGCAGGCAGGCAGGCAGGCAGGCAGGCAGGCAGGCAGGCAGGCAGGCAGGCAGGCCTGATCTAGGTACTGATTTCCAGGTCTATGTGCAGACACCCCTGACTCAAATAAAGGAGTGAAAAGGAAAAAAAAATACAATTCACCTGGAAGGGTCAGCCAGCCATCAGATGCAGTGAACTAGAAAATTGGGATTCTCAACTGAGGCCTGTTCCCTCCCTCCCTCCCTCCCTCCCTCCCTCCCTCCCTCCCTCTCTCCCTTCCTTCCTTCCTTCCTTCCTTCCTTCCTTCCTTCCTTCCTTCCTGGCTTACAGACAGCCAGGTCCAAGCCCAAAAGAGTCCAGCAAGGAGCTTAGAGACTATGAGAGAGTGCACAGGTGTTCTAGGGAGGAATCAGCTCACCACCCAGCATCCCCATTTGGGTTCTTGTGCAATCGACACAGGGAGATTGACAATCTGGAATTTAGTGAGAAATCAAACAAGGGACACAGAATGCAAAATATTTATTTACACAGCAAGTGGGTCAGTTGGATTAGCAAGCTAGGACACCCACCCCCGACCCCATCCCAGCCCCCTACCACTGCCGGGTCTCCCTTCCTTGTTATCCCTTTCTCATGCCTCCCTCAATATGGGCACACAGGACCAGGAACATGTTTCTCTCAAAAACGCGTTTTCTGCTGTGAACTCAGTCTGGCAGAGAGTGAGTGGGTGAAGGATCCCTAAAGACCAGAGGGTTTATTAGAGGAAGGCTACCTCACAGTGTTCTTCACACCAGGAACAACAACAACAACAACAACAACAACAACAACAACAACAACAGCAACAGCAACAGCAACAGCAACAGCAACAGCAACAGCACAGCAACAATGAATCAACAAATGGTGGACAGGAGATGAGCAGGGATGCTGGGGGGATGGGAGGGAGGGTAGGGCTGGTGAATCTGCACCTCCCTGAAGGTCTGCCTGTGAAATACTGGTTGATATATGCCTAGTTGAGGACAATATTCCCCTCTCCTGTGGTTTTCAATGGGACATGACTTCATTGCCAGAGACTATGG
>NW_028238879.1:2500-27500 GCF_021556685.1 Rattus norvegicus
CAGCCAACAGGCCCCACGGACCGGCGTGGGCGACAGCCACTAAAGCCTCTTTCTCCTCTACGCCTCGCGGGGCGTCTTTCCCCCCGCACACGCCTCCAAGAGACCAGGCGAGACGCGCCGCCACGGCCGCGGCGGCCGGGACGCCCTTCAAACCGCAACTTCCTCCCGCCCGCCGGGCGGCCCTTCCCCCCAGGCACCCCGCGACCGCCCCGGGACCCGTGCGCGCCCGGCTGCCCCCCCGTGAGGAGGGGCCCGGCAGCACGGCCGCGGGTCGGCCAGACGAGGAGCGAGAGAGAAAGGAACGCCGGCGGGCGGGGAGGGGGAGCGAACCGGCAGAACGAGGACCGTCGACGGCAGGGCGGGCCGCAGCGGCACCCCCCGCGGGAGACGCCTCACAAGGGACCGGGAGGCCGCTCGGGCGGCGACCGGGCACGCGAGCCAAGCCGGCGGGAATCACACTGCACCCAACCCGGAGCAGTCCCGCCACGCCCGCGGCACCGAGCCGACCCGAAACCAACGGACAACCCCCGGGAGCCCGAGGAGACGCCAGCCGACGCGAGAGCGAACCGAGGCAGACGCCGACGCCAACCGACGAAGACCCCCGCGTGGCAGCGGGTCCCAACGTCCGACGACGCGCCGGACGCGGCCGACCGCCGGTTCCCCCAAATAAGAAGTCCGCCCCCGAGAGCGAGGCCAACCCCGCGGTTCACGGACCCTCGAGAGCCCCGCGGAGGGGGAAGGGGGGGTAGGACGGCTCCCGCGATCTCCACCGGCCGTGGGAACGCTGCCGTGGAAGGGGGGGGACGAGGCGGCAACCGCAGACGCCCGAGAGCACGCGGCACGCACCACACGCGACACGACCTCGCCGCGAGAGTGGCCGGGACGTGGACGCGCGTGGGAGGGACGCACACGCGACGGAGGGCACGGGGGAAACGGAGGCGGGTGGGACCGGGAGCCCACCGCCGCCCTTCCAAACCCACCCGTCCCGCGACGACCCCTCGCGGTGAGGGGGGTACCGCGCACGCGGGCGTGTGCACGGCCCTTCCCCGCCACCTGCCACCAGAAACCCAATCTCCCCCACAAGCTCCGCACAGCGGCAGGTCGACAGAGCCCCGTCCCGCGTGATCCCTCCTCGTACTCGGAGCGGGGAGGCGCGGGTCGCGGTAGGCGAGAGAGCAAACGCTGCGCGCAGAAGGCTGAGGTCAGGGCGGGCAGCCGAGGGGACCATCCGGGAGAAGCCCCTCGGAGATCGTAAAGCCCTTTCCGAAGATAGCTAGAGAAGGCAAATTCCTCACTGAGGGCGGGACGAACCCAACACCGACGAGCAGCCAAGGGCTCCGTGCACGCAACGGGAAACGAGCAACAGGCGCGGGACAGAACGGGAAGGACCACGCGCCAGCTGGTGGGGGGTCTGCGGTATCGGCAAAGGTCTCTTTCTCCGGGGTCTTCTTGAGCATTCGCGGACCGGGGGGACCTGCGACAGGTCCCCGCCGAGAGCCAGGCCTCTTCAAGGCGCACACAAAGGAGGAGCCTTGACTTGAGGGAGTCCGGTCTTTAAAAAGGGCCAGCCGCGATCGCTCAGCACCACCCTAACCGCGCAGGGCCCGCGGGTGAAGGCACCAAAAACATAGGCACGGGGTGGGCGCTCACCCAACGGAAGGAGCCTTTTAACCGCACACTCAACTCCTCGACCCCCCCCCTTTCTGTCACCGTGCAGAAAGCCGGCAACTAGGACAAGGGAAAGCGTAAAGGCACAAGCACCATGGAGCACAGGAGGCACGCCGGGGAGCGGGAAGCGCCACCGCCAACTCAGAAGCGGGCACCTTGGTGGTCAAAGCCCGGAACGCTCCAGGAGCACCGCAAGGCTCACACAAAGCAGGGCGCGTGCACACACCATTCGGGAAGGGTATGCACCGCAGCGGGTCTACCACCTTCCCCCGGCACGGGGGAAGAGGGCCGCGAAGCAGTGAACGGCGTGGGGGCAAGCGCCCCCGACACGTCCACAGGGACACCGCGAACCACAGCAACAAGTGTGCGCGGGTCAGCGCTCGTGCCGGACAGCCGCACCCCTGACTTCCACACACCACCCTGCAAAGGAATGGGGAGGAGAGACGAGGGGCCCGCTGGCAGAACGAGAAGAGCGGTCGCCATTCGCGCTGAATGACCATTCGCCATGAATGTCCGTCCCTCGCCTGGCGCGGCTTAGGCCCCGGCCCGAAGAGAACGCGGCAGCACCACATCGATCCAACGGGAGCGAGACACGCCATGCATCGGGAACAACGGGCGTGAGAGCTTTCTAACAACGCACTGGACGGGAATACGAGCGAGAAGAGCGAGAGAGAGCACGGGAAGAAGTCGCTAACACTGCCACACACACAAAAAAAAAAAATTTACCCTTCTCGAGGGCGAGAAAAAAAAGGAAGCGTTGCACTCGGGAGGCACGTGGCGTGGAAGAACGGGACTCAACGGGCAGCGGAGGTTCGGGAACTCCTTCAAAAAAAAAAAAAAATAAAAAATAAAAATAAAAAAATAAAATCCCCTTCGAAGGAGAAAAGGTGCAACTCGGGAGGCACACAGCAGGAAAGAAAGGGACACACCACCAAGCAGCGGAGGTTCGGGAACTCCTTCCAAAAAACAAAAAAAAAAAAAAAAAAAACAAAAAACAAAAAAAAAAAAAAACAAATAAAAAAACCGGTCGGCCGCAGAGGAGCACGCCAGGGGGTCACTAGCACCAAACGGGAAAACCCTTCCAGTCGCACTCGGCACCAACGACTCCTACCGGTAACGGACGACAACCACCACGGGGAAATCGGGAACGCCTGACACGCGGGACGGTTGTCATAAAGCTGCCCCACAGAGCACAGGCAAGCAAGCACGGGAAAGCAGGAAGCGCGTACTCATGGGGGGACGCTAAGCTTCGAGCATCGAAGAGGCCCATGCGCAGAAGAAAAGAGCTAGGGCTGGACAAGCAAACAGCCTTGGTGCAAGCCTCTTCCAACGTCCTTTAATGACAAAAAGAGTCAAAAGGACAGCGTGTCAGCATATATCTCCAGGTACAATAAGGACAGATAGCAAAGATGAAAAGTGTAAAAGACACAGGGATAAACATGACAGGCCACACGGAACGTCTGGAAGTCATGTTCGGTGACGTGTCCCCAAGAGGTCCCCATGTAGAAAGAGAACCGGACCGCAAAGGAACAACTGGTCGACCTTAGAACCCTGAGTGCTCACAGACCGAGGAGGCCATGGTAGATAGCCTGGAACACAGCTTCCCCTCGGCCTCAGAAGTCCATGCTCCCGCTGGCAGGGACCGGGGAGGATCCTGGAAAAAATAAAGTCTCGGAGGCGCCCCCTAGCCGGGACACCTCGGCTCGGAGGGCGGGGACACAGCACCCTCTCGGCCTCAGAGGTCCAGGCTCCCGCTATCAGGGACCGAAGGGACTCCTGGAAAAGAAAAAAAAAAATCCGTGGCGCCACCTAGCCGGGCCACCTCGGCTCGGAGGCCGGGGACACAGCACCCTCTCGGCCTCAAAAGTGTCTATGGTCCCGCTGGCTGGGACCGAAGGGACTCCTGGAAAAGAAAAAAAAAAAAAACTCCGTGGCGCCCCCTAGCCGGGCCACCTCGGCTCGGAGGCCGGGGACACAGCACCCTCTCGGCCTCAGAGGTCCAGGCTCCCGCTATCAGGGACCGAAGGGACTCCTGGAAAAGAAAAAAAAAAAAAAAAAAACTCCGTGGCGCCCCCTAGCCGGGCCACCTCGGCTCGGAGGCCGGGGACACAGCACCCTCTCGGCCTCAGAGGTCCAGGCTCCCGCTATCAGGGACCGAAGGGACTCCTGGAAAAGAAAAAAAAAACTCCGTGGCGCCCCCTAGCCGGGCCACCTCGGCTCGGAGGCCGGGGACACAGCACCCTCTCGGCCTCAGAGGTCCAGGCTCCCGCTATCAGGGACCGAAGGGACTCCTGGAAAAGAAAAAAAAAAAAACTCCGTGGCGCCCCCTAGCCGGGCCACCTCGGCTCGGAGGCCGGGGACACAGCACCCTCTCGGCCTCAGAGGTCCAGGCTCCCGCTATCAGGGACCGAAGGGACTCCTGGAAAAGAAAAAAAAAAAAAAAAAACTCCGTGGCGCCCCCTAGCCGGGCCACCTCGGCTCGGAGGCCGGGGACACAGCACCCTCTCGGCCTCAGAGGTCCAGGCTCCCGCTATCAGGGACCGAAGGGACTCCTGGAAAAGAAAAAAAAAACTCCGTGGCGCCCCCTAGCCGGGCCACCTCGGCTCGGAGGCCGGGGACACAGCACCCTCTCGGCCTCAGAGGTCCAGGCTCCCGCTATCAGGGACCGAAGGGACTCCTGGAAAAGAAAAAAAAAAAATCCGTGGCGCCACCTAGCCGGGCCACCTCGGCTCGGAGGCCGGGGACACAGCACCCTCTCGGCCTCAGAGGTCCAGGCTCCCGCTATCAGGGACCGAAGGGACTCCTGGAAAAGAAAAAAAAAAAAAAAAAACTCCGTGGCGCCCCCTAGCCGGGCCACCTCGGCTCGGAGGCCGGGGACACAGCACCCTCTCGGCCTCAGAGGTCCAGGCTCCCGCTATCAGGGACCGAAGGGACTCCTGGAAAAGAAAAAAAAAACTCCGTGGCGCCCCCTAGCCGGGCCACCTCGGCTCGGAGGCCGGGGACACAGCACCCTCTCGGCCTCAGAGGTCCAGGCTCCCGCTATCAGGGACCGAAGGGACTCCTGGAAAAGAAAAAAAAAAAAACTCCGTGGCGCCCCCTAGCCGGGCCACCTCGGCTCGGAGGCCGGGGACACAGCACCCTCTCGGCCTCAGAGGTCCAGGCTCCCGCTATCAGGGACCGAAGGGACTCCTGGAAAAGAAAAAAAAAAAAAAAAAACTCCGTGGCGCCCCCTAGCCGGGCCACCTCGGCTCGGAGGCCGGGGACACAGCACCCTCTCGGCCTCAGAGGTCCAGGCTCCCGCTATCAGGGACCGAAGGGACTCCTGGAAAAGAAAAAAAAAACTCCGTGGCGCCCCCTAGCCGGGCCACCTCGGCTCGGAGGCCGGGGACACAGCACCCTCTCGGCCTCAGAGGTCCAGGCTCCCGCTATCAGGGACCGAAGGGACTCCTGGAAAAGAAAAAAAAAAAAATCCGTGGCGCCACCTAGCCGGGCCACCTCGGCTCGGAGGCCGGGGACACAGCACCCTCTCGGCCTCAAAAGTGTCTATGGTCCCGCTGGCTGGGACCGAAGGGACTCCTGGAAAAGAAAAAAAAAAAAAAAAAACTCCGTGGCGCCCCCTAGCCGGGCCACCTCGGCTCGGAGGCCGGGGACACAGCACCCTCTCGGCCTCAAAAGTGTCTATGGTCCCGCTGGCTGGGACCGGAGAGGAGGGAAGAAATAAAAAAAAAATAAAATAAAATAAAAAATTTAAAAAAAAAAAATTGGAAAAAAAAAAAAAAAATCCGGGACGGGGCCCAAGCCTTCTGGTCGACCTCATCCAGCTGCCACCAACCCCTCCTTGTGTCCCAATAGGTCGTACAGCCACCCTCCTCCCCTGAAGTTCTCCAGGTACAACCTCCTAGCTAGAGATGGTCCCCAGACAGGACGGCGTCTCCGTCGCGCACCCGCCTGCTTGCCTGTCACCCTCTCACCCTGGCCGGCTCACCACAGGCACTTCCCCGTCCTTTGTCACCAACCGGGGGACAGGAGCGTTGCGGAAACTTGTCGCCACTAGGTGTCGCCCGACAGCGATCTCGATCAAGCAAACCAATACAGACTGTCACGCGCCGCCGCCGCCACACACACTCATTCCGTCTCTCCGGAGTGACCTCCCTAGCTCAGGGGGACACTCACCCACGCACAACGGGGCAGGTACCCACCACTTCTCCCGAATGGCACAAACGGTCCCGGTTGTCCCGCCGGAACACAGTGAACGCGGGATGGACTCGGGGCCAACCCCCTCAGGCACCCAGAAAAGGAAAGTAGGACGGAGCGGTGAAAACAGGCCACCTCTAAGTGAAAGGACATGCACTCTCGAATCGGTTAACAATTAGCAAGGAACAGGCACAGTTAGGAAAAGGGAGCGTCCAAACTCCGTCGTGAGGGGAGGGTGGCGGCGACCTCAGTTCCACACCATTTTTAAATGGCTCACTCATTTTTAAAACCCTCCACCGATCCCGATGGGGGGGAGGGGGGGTTGTTGTTGTTCTCTGTTCCTCGCTGCCACCGCCAGCCGGCACTCACCAAACCACACACCTGCCACCCTCTTTGGAAGACTAAACACAGAGAGTAAATTAAAAGAATGGTGGAATGATGGTGGAATGGTTAAAATTCCCGTGATTTGTTTTCACTCTGATCAAAACATACTTATTTTGTGCATTTGCATTCCCTTGTTCACACGTGCCTCTGTGTGTGTGGTGGGGGGAGGGAGGGAGGGAGGGAGGGAGGGAGGGAGGGAGGGAGGGAGGGAGAAAGAGAGAGAGAGAGAGAGAGAGAGAGAGAGAGAGAGAGAGAGAGAGAGAGAGAGCCAATTTAAAAAATAAAAACATGGTTAAATACAGCCACTTTGGGAAGATTGCTAGAGAGAATGCAGTCCAGAGTATGGAGGCCAGAGCTCTGGACGCTCTAGACCACAGGTCTCCCATCTCCCATATACCAGGCACCCAGCACCACCATCCCTACTTTGTTTGCTTGTGCGTTTGTTTGCTTGCTTGTTACATTAGTTTCATCCCAAGTTAATAATTATATATTTTTTTTCTATGCACGTATTTAGTTGTGGCAGGGGAACTCCTTCTTTAGGACAGGCAGACTTAGCTAGTTAGTTAGCCAGTCAAAAGTACGTAAAAAATTTATATCAACATAAATATCATTCACTAAGAAATCCTATCTGAAGAAAAAGAAAGAAAGGAAGAAAGAAGGAAGGGAGGGAGGGAGGGAGGGAGAGAGAGAGAGAGAGAGAGAGAGAGAGAGAGAGAGAAAGAAAGAGGAAAACTGGCAGACTTAGTTTTAGTGTTTTTGTTATTGTTTATTCAAGATATTGTTTCAGGGCTGGAGAGACGGCTCAGCGGTGAAGAGCACTGACTGCTCTTCCAGAGATCCTTAGTTCAAATCCAAGCAACCACATGGTGGCTCACAACCATCTGTAATGGAATCCTCTCCTTGTGTGTTGAAGACAGTGACAGTGTGCTCATAAAATAAATAAACAATAAAAAATATGTTTGAAGATTAAAGAAAAAACTCTCTCTCTCTCTCTCTCTCTCTCTCTCTCTCACACACACACAAATAAACTCTGTAATAAAAATCAATGTGACTTCATGATCAAACTTCTATAGTCAATAGGACTAGAGAGAACACATGTCTGTAAAATAAAAGCAGAACCTTTTCTGCTTTGTTTTGTTTTGCCTCAAGGTACGTTTCTTTTGGTATAGCCCAGGCAGTCATGGAACTTGCTCCGTAGACTTATCTAGCCTCAAGCTCACAGAGGTCCACTCTGCCTGCCTCGGCCACCCACACAGCTCTCTCTGCTGACTATATGTCTGCATGCCAGAAGAGGGCACCAGAACCTAGGAGGACACACCACATGGCTCCTGAGAATCCAGGTTTTGACTTTAAAAAAAAAAAAAAAAATTCTGACAGCATAGAGGGTAGATATCTGCCTGCCAGGCTCTTCTAGTGCTGTTTAAGGTGGGGTAATAGCCATGTGAAGGAGACAAGGGGAGAGGAAAAATCGATTGGATGAGTAGTGCTGCTGAGATTAAGGAACACACACACACACACACACACACACACACACACACACACACACACACACACACAGAGAGACAGAGACAGAGACAGACAGAGACAGACAGAGACAGTAAGACAAAGAGACAGAGAGAGAGAGATGACAGAGGGACACACCGAGGGAAAGACATCAGGACCAGCTGAATTTCTCAAGAAAAGAAAAGAAGAGAAAGGAAAAATGTTTTCTATATACACAAATCTGTATACATGATTTGTTATAGTGTCCCATTTGGGCACTTTGGATTCAACTGTGGATGGTTGGCAGCCAGCTTGGCTGACACCTGACCTCACCAAGATGGAGGCAGCCGGCCATTAGCCCTGATGTTCCAGGTCACTTCTGTTTCTCCCTTTCCCAGCCTCTAGGGAAACAGAACTTAATTAAACTCAGTTTGCACGTGCAGAAAGGTGAAGAGGCACCCAAAAGCAGCCAGAAGCCTCAGACCATCCACAGCCACATGTTCTCCTTCTGCCTATATTACTTCTAAATGATCGTATTTATTTATTGATTTATTTATTTATTTATTTACTTACTTACTTACTTACTTACTTACTTTTTTTTCTTTCTTTTTTTTCGGAGCTGGGGACAGAACCCAGGGCCTTGCACTTGCTAGGCAAGCGCTCTACCACTGAGCTAAATCCCCAACCCCCTTACTTACTTACTTACTTACTTACTTACTTATTTTTGTCATACTTAAACAATCGTTCGTCCTTGAATTCCTCCTGTATGCCAGGTAGACTTAGTCAGTCAGTCAGTCAGTCAGTCAGTCAGTCAGTCATTTAGCCAGGTCAAAATAGTTAAACATAAATATCAATAAAATCAATAAAAATCAAATGCAAACCCAATAGACAGTAAGTAAAATCGAATAAACCAAAAGATACATCATAAGCACAGAGTTTCAGCCGGACATTGAAAAGCAGCAGTTACCGAAGCAGTCTCCCTCCCACACCAACACACACACAGCTCGACCACCACCTTATCTGCACATTTTCAGCTCCTGCTTTCTAGAGTTACCAAGTTTATACACTACAGAGTTTAGCAAAGCAGGCCGGTTCACCGCACCCCCAGGGTCAGAGAACATGCTAGACCAGCTCTAGGGGATGGGCTGGGGGGCAGGGGAGGGTGGGAAGAGGGGAAACAGGCAGACTTAGGTATTCTAGTTTTGTTCATTCAAGATTCCACTTCTCTCTGTTGTAGCCCTGATAGACAGACAGGCAGGCAGGAATATTTGTTTGTTTGGCTTGGGGTTTGGGTTTGGTCCATTTGTTGGTGGATTTTGTTTTGTTTTGTTTCATTTTGTTTTTCGGGAAGTGTGGTGACTTAGTGCCTACACAAGCCAAGGCAGGAAAAATAAATAAGTAAAGATCTCTGAAACACAAATCTGGGGTGGGCTCTAGCATGGCCATGGACACACGCATGCACAGACGCACGCACGCACGCACGCATGCACGCACGCATTGTAGACACGCACTCAAGGACACACTGGATTCTACAATGTTTGGTTTCTGAGTGTGTGTCATACAGAACCTAACAGAATATGTAATGAACTCTGGCAGTGACAGCAGAAACAAACTATGAGAAGGCGTCCTTGCAATATTAAAATGGCAGGCTAGCCAGGTGACAGTTATCTTAACCAATCTGATGTAGGCCTCATTCACACGGCATCTAGGCCTTAACAGTTAATTGTATCTGTTTCTTTATTTTCCTCTTAGGCCATCACATTGTTTTACCTAGACCTTTAACAGCCAGCAGCTACCAGCCTACAGCTACCAGTTTCTTTCTTTTCATAAAGAAACCCTGTCTGAAAAACTAGGGGAGGGAGACAAACAGATTAACAGATCTCTCTCTCTCTCTCTCTCTCTCTCTCTCGCTCTCTCGCTCTCTCGCTCTCTCGCTCTCTCGCTCTCTCGCTCTCTCGCTCTCTCGCTCTCTCGCTCTCTCGCTCTCTCGCTCTCTCGCTCTCTCGCTCTCTCGCTCTCTCGCTCTCTCGGCGCCTGTGTTTGTGTGTTCAACAGAGGAGGCAATGGCAGATAAATGTCTGCCCCTCCTCTGTAAGCCAGGCCACTCCATTACTGCCTTTCCTTTTTCTTAGTTTGTTTGGTTTATTCCAAGTTAATTGTATCTGTTTCTTTATTTTCCTCCTCATTTCTTTAGTTGAGTCAGGGGTCTTTGCACAAAAGCCCTGGAAATCAGTACCTGGATCAGGTCTGCAGCCTGCTCACAGAGTTCTACCCACCTTCACCTCTCAAGTGATGCAATCAAAGACATGCAGCACCACACCTGGCTTCTTTTCACATGTACATTTACTTTAGTTCCAATGCTCATTCAGGTCTGAGAGACGGGGGAGGGAAGGAGGGAAGAGAGACAGAGAGTGACAGAGAAACAGTTGACAGAGAGGGAGAATTGTAGGTTAATTATTGTTCCGTCTCCTCAATCACGGTCTACTGGTCGCCATCGTGGCAACCATGCCCCGCAACCCTACCTTCGGTAAGATCAAGCATAATGGCGGCAACCATATAATTCCTGCTTAGTCGCACTGAACACTCCGGTCATCACTACCTGTGGAGAATTGTAAGGGGGCTCCTCTGGTCTAGAGAGTAGTACCCTTGAATGAAATGAGGATCACAGCAAGCATTATTTGTTTTGAGATATAAGATGTGGAAAGAACTATATGTGTGGATTTACAGACAGACAGACAGACAGACAGACAGACAGACATACAGACAGAGAGGACAGGACAGGACAGGACAGGACAGGACAGGACAGGACAGGAGAAAAAAACAAGAACACAAACAAAAACTCAAAATGGAAGTCCGGTTCCAAATAGTCTCTGTCTGCCCTGTCGCTCTAGTGTTGGTGGTCCAGGTTATAAAAGCTTATACATGGGTGGGTGCGGGAAGTGCTGCTGGGTGTTCAGTTCAGGTCCAAGATTATTGCGGGTAACTAGACAACAAAGAAAGCAGTTAGACTGACTTCAACAGTGTTCGGTTTCTGAGTGTGTTATCACACAGAAGAGCCTAACAGAATATGTAATGAATTCTGGCAGCAACAGCAGAAACAACCAATGAGAAAGTGTCCTTATAATATTAGCAACTGCAACAAAATGGCAGACTAGCCAGCTAACAGTTCCCTAGCCATTAACTCATCTGACATAGGCCTTCTTCACGTTGCATCTAGATAGGTCTTCCTATCTTCCTCTCCAGTGCTGAGACCAAAGTGAGATCAAAGTCATGCATCACCATGGGTGCCTTCCTTTTCATTTCTTTTCTTTCATCCTAGGAAGTGAGTGTGTGTGTGTGTGTGTGTGTGTGTGTGTGTGTGTGTGTGTGTGTGTAAAGAGAGAGAGAAGGAGGGGGGGAGAGAGAGAGAGAGAGCTTTAGAGAGAGAGAGCTTTAGAGAGAGAGAGAGCTTTAAAATCAGCACTCAAGCCTTTTCTCTTCCTATCCCTATCCCAATCCCCCCCCCAAACCAGCAGCAAAGCCACCAGCACTCGAGAGACAGAGGAAGATGAAATCTCTAGTCTGAGAAACAAGAGGAGGTAGATAAACATACCCCCCCCCCCTCTCCTTCATAATTTGTTAAAGTGTTCCCTTTGTGTTGTGTGGACTCTACTTTATTAAGCAAGTTTCACATCGTACTATCTCCAAAGAGGAGTCAACAGTCTCTTGGCGTGCAGGCAGTTGTTGCCTGCTTTAAATATTTTTTGGTGTGTTTGTTTGTTTGTTTGTTTGTTTGTTTGTTTGTTTCAAAACCGAGGGCCTGCCTGCATTCAACAGATCCAAACCCAGTTCTCAGAGGGGAAAATGGAGTCAAGTCCGAAGTCACTGGCATTTAGGTCATCGGCCATTGACAGTCATAGGAGATGGGAATATCCCATGGAGACTCACCTGGGTATGCATCAACCACATCTAAGGGCAGGCCTGGGTTAGTACGGGGTGGTGGATGGGGAGGAAGGATCTGGAAAGAGCTTTGCGATGGGAAACTATGATCAGAATGTTGCACAGAAAACAAAATTTGTATTTAAAAAGAAAAAAAAAAAAGGCTATCCAAAAAAATCTATCCAAAAATGAAAGGAAACAAAACAAAACAAAACAAAACAAAACAAAACAAAACCGACAGCAGAACTTTACTAACTGCAAATGCTCCATCTCCCTGTATCCAACCACTCCACTCCCAGATAGGTAGATGATAGTTTGCACTTCTGTCCCAGTCGGGTTAAGAAAAGGGGAACCACCTCTGTGGAGAGCCATCTCTCCAGCCCTTGACAAGCTTTATTTAACTAAACATTAAACATGAATCAGAAACGCCAAACCCTGTACATATATGGTCCAGATTCACCCTTACTTAGAAATCCCCGAGCTGGCAGGGCGAGGCTGGGAATTGAGAGTGAGCAAAAAGGGAGTCTGCCTCTTTCCCCCAGGGTGTGCTATCAACTCCATTACCATTTCCAAACAGCTGGGTGTGAGTCTAACTAAGGTTTCCTTCAGTCAGACATTTGCCAGGAGCCGGAGCCCTGACAGGACAGCGAGAGCGATGATCAGACATCATTTCACAGTGAAATCATCACTCGCTGATTTCAGGCAGAAAACTTTAGAAAACTCTAAACTCTAAAGAGGCACTGAAGCGTGCTAGGGCAGCAGCAGTACTTCCCCGACTGACCTTCAGGGACCTGCATATTCTCCAGCCCCGCCCCACCCCACCCCCTCTCAGCTAGCTCCTGTCCACCCCTCCCCCTCCCCCCACATACAGGGAGGAGGCCTTGTGTGTGTGGGGGGGGGGGGGGGCGGCAGCGGGAAGATGCAACTCTCTCTTGAGAGAGAGTTCGGGTCTCCCAAACAAATACATAACTAGAAACTTCATTTATTTACTTTATTTCATCGAGCATACCGTGGAAGAGGGAAAAGGAACAGGGAAGCTAGGCCAACTGGTCGAGCTCCTCCTTTCGTTTTGTTTCAAAAAGGAAAGGAAAAGCCAAAGAACCCCCTCTTTTTGGTGAAAGGAACAGAATGGTGAAAGTTGAAACATCGGCTCGCCACTTAATACTTTGGCTTTTAATAAAAGGGACAGCAGATCGACTTCCGAGTTGATTAAGAGAGAGAGAGAGAAAGAGAGAGAGAGAGAGAGAGAGAGAGAGAGAGAGAGAGAGAGAGAGAGAATAAAAACCACAAAAAAAAACGTTTTGTCGACCAGCCTCCTTTTAAACCTCTGTTACACAGGAAGACTGGTCAACCTCATTCCCCCCTCCCCCCACTCACACACACACCCCTCCCCCTCCACGGAGAGGTTTAATGAGAGAAGAAAGGTAGAAGAAGAGAGTAAAGGCCAGTCATGAGCACGTGGAGAGAATTTGGGAGGGGAATGGGGAGAGAAGGGACAAAGGGGAAGAGGGGAAGAGAGGAAGAGCAAAAGAGCAAAGAGAGGAGCAAAGAGAGCCAACCTCATATTTTATTTTATTTTTTTTAAAGATTTATTTATTTTATTTATGCGTAAGAGTACACTGTAGCTATTTTCAGACACACCAGAAGAGAGCATCAGATCCCATTACAGATGGTTGTCAGCCACCTTGTGGTTGCTGGTAATTGAACTCAGGACCTCTGGGAGAAATTTGTGTGTGTGTGTGTGTGTGTGTGTGTGTGTGTGTGTGTGTGTGTGCCCGTTAGTTTAAAAATCTGCTGTAGACCTCCCTTTTAATATCTGTTTAACAAATATTTTTACCATATTTAAATTTTATTTATTTTATTTTACTTAAAAATAATAATGAATAAAGAGTCAATGTGAATAAACAATAAAACAAAAATCAAGGTGATCGGGGTTGGGGATTTAGCTCAGTGGTAGAGCGCTTGCCTAGCAAGAGTAAGGCCCTGGGTTCGGTCCCCAGCTCCGAAAAAAAGAAAAAAGAAAAAAAAAAAAATCAAGGTGATCAACAGATACCGACGACTGACATGGAAAAAAGTTAATAGATCGCCATAAAAACAGAGTAAGTGCGATGTAAACAATAAAACAGATGGGATGGAGAGATGGCTCAGCGGTTAAGAGCACTGACCGCTCTCCCAGAGGTCCTGAGTTCAAATCCCAGCAACCACATGGTGGCTCACAACCATCTGTAATGAGACCTGATGCCCTCTTCTGGTGTGTCTGAAGACAGCTACAGTGTACTCACATGCGTTAAATAAATAAATTTAAAAAAAAAAGAAAACAATAAAGCAGAAATTAAGACGAGGGACACAGAAGGACAAGGGAGATAAAACAATTAAATGTTAACAGACATAAAGTGGGAACGACGGGGTTGGGGATTTAGCTCTGTGGTAGAGTGCTTGCCTAGCAAATGCAAGGCCCTGGATTCAGTCCCCAGCTCTGAAAAAAGAAAAAAGAAAAAAGAAAAAAAAAGAAAAGCGGGAACGAGATGAAGGGCAAATATAGACGACTGAAACGAAATGATGGAATAAATTTATAAAATAATAATAAAATACGAGTAAATACGAATAAATGGCAAACTGGACTTTAATAAATGTTTAAATCAAGGTGAATGACAAATACAATTTAGACAAAAAGGTTTTGAAAAATGAAAAGAAATAGAAAGCATATATGAATCAATAACAAGACTGAAGTCACAATGGCCTTGAAGTGACACGGACGACAAACGTGAAAAACATAAATGAAATAATTTCGACAGCCACGGACATTCACATGGTGTGTTGGGAAACACCGCAGTCTTTATTTGGCGAGTAAAAACGCCTCGGGGAACTCTGTACATAGGAGGCTGGGAGCATGAATCACTCTATCTATCTATCTATCTATCTATCTATCTATCTATCTATCTATCTATCTATTTTTTATTTTTCTCTCCCTTACATCTTCCCACCATACCATACGTTTCTCCTTATACAAATCCATAGATTTATATATGTTCTTAATTTCATTTTTTTCCTCTGCCACACAGCCCACCACACAGAACCTCTAGATCTCGGGATCCCCTTCTGCCAGCACCAGTGGCAAGGGCACAGCTCCCCAGAGAATTAACTCGATCCGAACATAAGCGCGACAAGAAATTAAAAGTTAAATCGGAAGTGAAACTGAAAATGAAATTTTGGCCGAAAATAAAATAAAATGAAAGGTATAAGTTTTGTGACAATCAAATCATAAATCCCAATTGGGCAAAAAATAAAATTACAAAGTCAAAATTTTGTCCAGTCCACTGTGCTCCTGTGGAATCCCTCCCTGGAACTTGCTCGGTAGAGTAGTCTAGTCCCAAACTCACAGAGGTCTGCCCTGCCTTTCTCTGAAACCTACAGAGCCAGTCAAAACCTACAATCCTTTGTTGTTTGTTTGGCAGTTTGGCAGTTTGTTTGTTCCTGGACAAAAATGTGGGCTCTCTCTGATTCCTATATGTCTGCATGCCAGAAGAGGGCACCAGAACATAAGAGGACACACCACACAGCTCCTGAGAATCCAGAGGGTTTTTTTTGTTTTGTTTGTTTTGTTTGTTTTTTCTTCCTCTTTTCTTTTTTTCCGGAGCTGGGGACCTTGCTCTTCCCAGGGCCTTGCGCTTGCTAGGCAAGCGCTCTACCACTGAGCTAAATCCCCAACCCCGAGAATCCAGGTTTTTGACCAAAACAAAAAACAACAACAGGGGCTGGAGAGATGGCTCAGCGGTTAAGAGCACTGACTGCTCTTCCAGACGTCCTGAGTTCAATTGCCAGCAACCACATGGTGGCTCACAACCATCTGTAATGAGATCTGATTGATCTCTTCTGGTGTGTCTGAAGATAACTGCAGCATACTCAGATAAATAAAAAACAAATCTAAAAAAATTAAAAACAACAACAAAAAACACAAAAACAAACAAACAAACAAAACCCCCAAAACTAACAACCTAGAGGGTAGATATCTGCCTGCCCAGGTCTTCTAGTGCTATTTAAGGCTTCCTGTAGATAATAAAGCTTGTGTATCTTTTATCCAGGAACAGAATCATCAAGGCAGGGTAGGAGAGAAGCCCTGTTTGGGATTAAACGTTTCTACAACGTAACAGGAGGAGGCGGAGGGAGAGGGGCTCCTCAGACATAAATCTAAAATAGTACAATGGATCATTTTGAAGGCGTGTGGGTGAGGGTGACTGGAGACAGAGTTTTTCTCTGAGTGAGTGTGGAACTCACTGTCCCTGAGCTCAGCCTGTGATGAGAGAGAGAGAGAGAGAGAGAGAGAGAGAGAGAGAGAGAGAGAGAGAGAGAGAGAGAGACAGGGATCGAATTTTCTGTGTCTCTCTGTCTCTGTCTGTCTGTCTCTCTCTCTCTGTGTCTGTCTCTCTCTCTGTCTCCCTGTCTCTGTCTCTCTTCCTCTCTCTGTCTCTCTGTCTCTCTCTGTCTCTGTCTCTCCCCCCTCCCCCATGCGTGTGTTTGTGTGTTCAACAGAGGAGGCAATGGCAGATAAATGTCTGCCCCTCCTCTGTAAGCCAGGCCACTCCATTACTGCCTTTCCTTTTTCTTAGTTTGTTTGGTTTATTCCAAGTTAATTGTATCTGTTTCTTTATTTTCCTCCTCATTTCTTTAGTTGAGTCAGGGGTCTTTGCACAAAAGCCCTGGAAATCAGTACCTGGTTCAGGTCTGCAGCCTGCTCACAGAGTTCTACCCACCTTCACCTCTCAAGTGATGCAATCAAAGACATGCAGCACCACACCTGGCTTCTTTTCACATGTACATTTACTTTAGTTCCAATGCTCATTCAGGTCTGAGAGACGGGGGAGGGAAGGAGGGAAGAGAGACAGAGAGTGACAGAGAAACAGTTGACAGAGAGGGAGAATTGTAGGTTAATTATTGTTCGGTCTCCTCAATCACGGTCTACTGGTCGCCATCGTGGCAACCATGCCCCGCAACCCTACCTTCGGTAAGATCAAGCATAATGGCGGCAACCATATAATTCCTGCTTAGTCGCACTGAACACTCCGGTCATCACTACCTGTGGAGAATTGTAAGGGGGCTCCTCTGGTCTAGAGAGTAGTACCCTTGAATGAAATGAGGATCACAGCAAGCATTATTTGTTTTGAGATATAAGATGTGGAAAGAACTATATGTGTGGATTTACAGACAGACAGACAGACAGACAGACAGACATACAGACAGAGAGGACAGGATAGGACAGGACAGGACAGGACAGGACAGGACAGGACAGGAGAAAAAAACAAGAACACAAACAAAAACTCAAAATGGAAGTCCGGTTCCAAATAGTCTCTGTCTGCCCTGTCGCTCTAGTGTTGGTGGTCCAGGTTATAAAAGCTTATACATGGGTGGGTGCGGGAAGTGCTGCTGGGTGTTCAGTTCAGGTCCAAGATTATTGCGGGTAACTAGACAACAAAGAAAGCAGTTAGACTGACTTCAACAGTGTTCGGTTTCTGAGTGTGTTATCACACAGAAGAGCCTAACAGAATATGTAATGAATTCTGGCAGCAACAGCAGAAACAACCAATGAGAAAGTGTCCTTATAATACTAGCAACTGCAACAAAATGGCAGACTAGCCAGCTAACAGTTCCCTAGCCATTAACTCATCTGACATAGGCCTTCTTCACGTTGCATCTAGATAGGTCTTCCTGTCTTCCTCTCCAGTGTGTGTGTGTGTGTGTGTGTGTGTGTGTGTGTGTGTGTGTGTGTGTGTGTGTGTAAAGAGAGAGAGAAGGAGGGGGGGAGAGAGAGAGAGAGAGCTTTAGAGAGAGAGAGCTTTAGAGAGAGAGAGAGCTTTAAAATCAGCACTCAAGCCTTTTCTCTTCCTATCCCTATCCCAATCCCCCCCCCCAAACCAGCAGCAAAGCCACCAGCACTCGAGAGACAGAGGAAGATGAAATCTCTAGTCTGAGAAACAAGAGGAGGTAGATAAACATACCCCCCCCCCTCTCTCCTTCATAATTTGTTAAAGTGTTCCCTTTGTGTTGTGTGGACTCTACTTTATTAAGCAAGTTTCACATCGTACTATCTCCAAAGAGGAGTCAACAGTCTCTTGGCGTGCAGGCAGTTGTTGCCTGCTTTAAATATTTTTTGGTGTGTTTGTTTGTTTGTTTGTTTGTTTGTTTCAAAACCGAGGGCCTGCCTGCATTCAACAGATCCAAACCCAGTTCTCAGAGGGGAAAATGGAGTCAAGTCCGAAGTCACTGGCATTTAGGTCATCGGCCATTGACAGTCATAGGAGATGGGAATATCGTCCTTTCTCCAATGGAGACTCACCTGGGTATGCATCAACCACATCTAAGGGCAGGCCTGGGTTAGTACGGGGTGGTGGATGGGGAGGAAGGATCTGGAAAGAGCTTTGCGATGGGAAACTATGATCAGAATGTTGCACAGAAAACAAAATTTGTACTTAAAAAAAAAAAAGGCTCCCGATATCTATCCAAAAATGAAAGGAAATAAAAACCGACATCAGAACTTTACTAACTGCAAATGCTCCATCTCCCTGTATCCAACCACTCCACTCCCAGATAGGTAGATGATAGTTTGCACTTCTGTCCCAGTTGGGCTGTCGAGGTTAAGGAAAGGGGAACCACCTCTGTGGTTATGTGATCCACACACGAAATAAAAAAAAAGGAGCGGATAAACGTGCCTGGCATTTTAAGATGCTCAATTTCTTTGCAAGCTTCATTTCGTTTCATTCTTTTAAAGGTTTACTTATTTATTTTCACTTACATTGAGTACACTAAAGCCCTTTTCATATACACAGGGCAGTAGAGTGCATGGGATATCCCTTTGCAGAGGGTTGTGAGCCACCATGTGGTTTCTGTGGAATCGAACTCAGGACCTCTGGAAGAGCAGAGCGGTGAGTGCTCTTAACCTCGGAGCCATCTCTCCAGCCCTTGACAAGCTTTATTTAACTAAACATTAAACATGAATCAGAAACGCCAAACCCTGTACATATATGGTCCAGATTCACCCTTACTTAGAAATCCCCGAGCTGGCAGGGCGAGGCTGGGAATTGAGAGTGAGCAAAAAGGGAGTCTGCCTCTTTCCCCCAGGGTGTGCTATCAACTCCATTACCATTTCCAAACAGCTGGGTGTGAGTCTAACTAAGGTTTCCTTCAGTCAGACATTTGCCAGGAGCCGGAGCCCTGACAGGACAGCGAGAGCGATGATCAGACATCATTTCACAGTGAAATCATCACTCGCTGATTTCAGGCAGAAAACTTTAGAAAACTCTAAACTCTAAAGAGGCACTGAAGCGTGCTAGGGCAGCAGCAGTATTTCCCCGACTGACCTTCAGGGACCTGCATATTCTCCAGCCCCGCCCCACCCCACCCCCTCTCAGCTAGCTCCTGTCCACCCCTCCCCCTCCCCCCACATACAGGGAGGAGGCCTTGTGTGTGGGGGGGCGGCGGGGAGATGCAACTCGCTCTTTTTTTTTTCCTTTTCTTTTTTTCTTTTCTTTCTTTCTTTCTTTCTTTCTTTCTTTTTTTTTTTTTTCTTTTTTTTTTTTCTTTTTCCGTAGCTGGGGACCGAACCCAGGGCCTTGCGCTTGCTAGGCAAGCGCTCTACCACTGAGCTAAATCCCCAACACCCGCAACTCTCTCTTGAGAGATAGTTCGGGTCTCCCAAACAAATACATAACTAGAAACTTCATTTGTTTACTTTATTTCATCGAGCATACCGTGGAAGAGGGAAAAGGAACAGGGAAGCTAGGCCAACTGGTTTTGTTTCAAAAAGGAAAGGAAAAGCCAAAGAACCCCCTCTTTTTGGTGAAAGGAACAGAATGGTGAAAGTTGAAACATCGGCTCGCCACTTAATACTTTGGCTTTTAATAAAAGGGACAACAGATCTCCCTCCTATTTGGTTAAAAAAAAAAAAAAGGAATTAAAACACCACAAAAACGTGCTGTCAGCCAGATTCCCTTTAAACCTCCGTTATACAGGAAGACGGGTTTTTTTTAAGCATCATTTTAAATATATAAATATGTATTTGTGTGTGTGTGTGTGTGTGTGTGTGTGTGTGTGTGTGTGTGTGTGTGTGTCCGTCCGTCCGTCCGTCCGTCCGTCCGTCAGTCAGTCAGTCAGTCAGTGTCTTCTGTATGGAGAGGATGTGCTGACTCTGAAGCTATGATCTAGACACTTTTTTTTTTTTTTTAAAGATTTATTCATTTATTATATATAAGTACACTGTAGCTGTCTTCAGATACACCAGAAGAGGGCTTCGGATCTCTTTACAGATGGTTGTGAGCCACCATGTGGTTGCTGGGAATTGAACTCAGGACCTCTGGAAGAGTAATCGGGTGCTCTTAACCGCTGAGCCATCTCTCCAGCCCTAGACACTTTCTAAATCACAGTTAAAAAGTTTTTAATAACTGTGTGAAGGAGACAGGTAGGGGTGTGTGTGTGTGTGTGTGTGTGTGTGTGTGTGTGTGTGTGTGTGTGTGTGTGTGTATGCATGCATGCATGTGGGGGGGAGGGGAGGCTTTGATATCAGCACTCAAGCTTTTTTACTTCCTATCCCAATCTCCCCAAACTACCATCAAAGCAGCACTAGGGAGGCAGAGAAAGGTGAATCTGAGAGTTTCAGTCCTTCCCGCCCTACAGACGAATACAGAGAAACCCAGTCTGAGAAACTAGGGGAGGGGGGAGGGGGAGAGAAAGAGAGAGAGAGAGAGAGAGAGAGAGAGAGAGAGAGAGAGAGAGAGATCAAATTCTCTTGTGTCTGTCTCTGTTTTTCTCTATTCTCTCTCTCTCTCTCTCTCTCTCTCTCTCTCTCTCTCTCTCTCTCTCGTTGTGTGTGTGTGTGTGTGTGTGTGTGTGTGTGTGTGTGTTTGTTTGTTTGTTTGTTTCAAAACCCAGAGCCTGTCTGTAACAGATCTAAACACAGTTCTTGAAGGGGAAAATGGAAACAATTCCATAGTCTCTGGCAATGAAGTCATGTCCCATTGAAAACCACAGGAGAGGGGAATATTGTCCTCAACTAGGCATATATCAACCAGTATTTCACAGGCAGACCTTCAGGGAGGTGCAGATTCACCAGCCCTACCCTCCCTCCCATCCCCCCAGCATCCCTGCTCATCTCCTGTCCACCATTTGTTGATTCATTGTTGCTGTTGCTGTTGCTGTTGCTGTTGCTGTTGCTGTTGCTGTTGCTGTTGTTGTTGTTGTTGTTGTTGTTGTTGTTGTTGTTGTTGTTCCTGGTGTGAAGAACACTGTGAGGTAGCCTTCCTCTAATAAACCCTCTGGTCTTTAGGGATCCTTCACCCACTCACTCTCTGCCAGACTGAGTTCACAGCAGAAAACGCGTTTTTGAGAGAAACATGTTCCTGGTCCTGTGTGCCCATATTGAGGGAGGCATGAGAAAGGGATAACAAGGAAGGGAGACCCGGCAGTGGTAGGGGGCTGGGATGGGGTCGGGGGTGGGTGTCCTAGCTTGCTAATCCAACTGACCCACTTGCTGTGTAAATAAATATTTTGCATTCTGTGTCCCTTGTTTGATTTCTCACTAAATTCCAGATTGTCAATCTCCCTGTGTCGATTGCACAAGAACCCAAATGGGGATGCTGGGTGGTGAGCTGATTCCTCCCTAGAACACCTGTGCACTCTCTCATAGTCTCTAAGCTCCTTGCTGGACTCTTTTGGGCTTGGACCTGGCTGTCTGTAAGCCAGGAAGGAAGGAAGGAAGGAAGGAAGGAAGGAAGGAAGGAAGGAAGGGAGAGAGGGAGGGAGGGAGGGAGGGAGGGAGGGAGGGAGGGAGGGAACAGGCCTCAGTTGAGAATCCCAATTTTCTAGTTCACTGCATCTGATGGCTGGCTGACCCTTCCAGGTGAATTGTATTTTTTTTTCCTTTTCACTCCTTTATTTGAGTCAGGGGTGTCTGCACATAGACCTGGAAATCAGTACCTAGATCAGGCCTGCCTGCCTGCCTGCCTGCCTGCCTGCCTGCCTGCCTGCCTGCCTGCCTGCCTGCCTTCCTCTATCTCACAGAGACACAGTTCTAAACACCTCTGCCTCTTGAATGATGGAAATAAAGACATGCACGAACACCTGGCTTCCTTTCATTGTACATTTAGCCTAATTTCAGTTTTATTCATGTCTGGGAGGGAGACTTGCTTGTGTGCTGTAGTTCAATTCCTTTCACTGTGTGGTTTCCCCACCACCTTGGCCACCATGCCACGTGGAAGAGAAGAAGAGATGAACCATATTGTTGGCACCCATATAACAAACACTTGGTTGCTTCCTCTGAGCCCTCTGAGTATCCTTACATCTCTGTATTTTAAAGTGGTTTTGTTTTGTTTTTTATTGCTGTCAAACTCTCTCTCTCTCTCTCTCTCTCTCTCTCTCTCTCTCTCTCTCTCTCTGTGTGTGTGTGTGTGTGTGTGTGTGTGTGTGTGTGTGTGTGTGTGTATTTTTTTTCTTCTCCCAGAGCTGAGGACTGAACCCAGGTCCTTGAGCTTGCTAGGCAAGGACTCTACCACTGAGCTAAAACCCCAACCCCTACCTCTGTGTTTTAAAAAGTAGACTCTGGAGCAATACCGGGCAGGTCTCCAAGGCGGGTCCTTCGCTTTATTTTATTCTTTTTGTTTTTAATTGTTAAAGATTTGTTTGTTTGTTTGTTTGTTTGTTTGTTTTATGTCTATTCGAGTACCCTGTAGGTGTCTTCAGACACCCCAGAAGAGGGCATGATTGACAATTACAGATGGTTGCAAGCCGCCATGTGTTGGCTGGGTATTGAACTCAGGACCGCTGTAAGAGCAATCAGTGCTCTTAACGACGGTGCCATCTCTCCATCCACCTACTTTATTTTATTCTCTATGCTCTCTTGTGCGAGTCAAGGTCAAGCAGGCAAGAAACACCCAAACAGATTGGTCCATCACCACTTTCTGAATTCTTTTTGTTGTTGATGTCAGGGATGTAAAGCAAGTTTACCCATGAAGAATTGTAAGGGAGTCCTTCTGATTTAGAGAATAGCAGCCTTGAAATGAAATGAGAATCACAACAAGCATTTGTCTTATTGTTTTTGTTTTTTTCTTCCTTTTTCTTCGGAGCTGAGGACCGAACCCGGGGCCTTGTGCTTCCTAGGCAAGCGGTCTACCACTGAGCTAAATCCCCAACCCCTACATTTGTCTTAAAGTCTGAAAAACACAAAACAAAACAAAACAAAACAAAACAAAACAAAACAACAACAACAACAACAACAACAACAACAACAACCAAGAACAAACCATGAGACCGCAGAAATCCTCAGGCGGAGGAGTAAGGAGCTAGTTTTTATTGGTTAGGGTATTATTTGGTCGGGTGGGGGTAGGGGTGGGGGTGGGGGTGGGGGTGTTGTCCTTCCTACATCTCTCTTGCATGAATGAGCTGAACATTACTTAAGCTTGTGTCCAAAACTGTCCATTTTTTAGATTGATCCCAGGAGGGAGGGAGCGAGCCGGGGATACAGCACACCCTCTCTGGCCTCAGAGGTCCAGGCTCCCGCTGGCAGGGCCCGAAGGGACTCCTGGGGGGAAAAAAAAAAAAGTCTCCGAGGCACCACCTAGCCGGTTTTATTCTTGAAGAAAAGCAAACATACATAATGGAATAAGGGAAAGAAAAAACCCTGTTTTCTATATACACAAGCAGTCGTAATTTGTTATAGTGTCCCCTTTGCGTAGTTTGGATTCGATGACTTTATTTTATCAAGCAAGTTTTAAACAGCGGTAACTCCAAAGAGGAGTCAACAGCCCCTTTAAGTGCAGTCAGTCATTGACCCTTTGGTCTGTCTGTCTGTCTGTCTGTCTGTCTGTTTCAAAACGAGGGAGGGCCTGCCTGCCTGCCTGCCTGCCTGCCTGCCTGCCTGCCTGCCTGCCTGCGTGCCTGCATCAGATCTAAATACAGTTCTCAGAGGGGAAGACAGAGACAAGTCAGAAGTCACTAGCACTCAATGGACGACCACCAACCTAAGGGCAGGCCTAGGGTAGAATTTGATGGACGGACGGACGGACAGACGGACGGACGGACGGATGGACAGATGGACAGAAAGGATCTAGGAGGAGCTTTGGGAAAGATGAAAAGCCTCCATTTCCCCCCAAAAGAACGAGCCCCAACAGCTGGGCTCTTCGAGATGAGTTATAAGGGGAACCACACATACAGTTTTGTATCACACATACAGTTTGTCATCATCCGTCAATACCAGGTAGACTTTTCAACGTATGTAGGTAGCTGTTGTCAGGTCAGTCCTTTACTAAGCCTCATGTAAGCTCTGCAGGGTAAGCCTCAGGAATTCATCTGTGCGTCCCGCAGGGTATGCTTTCTTGCTTTGTTAAAGGCTAGACTTTGGTTGCTGTCTGTCTGTCTGTCTGTCTGTCTGTCTGTCTGAATGAATGAGCGAGGGAATGAACGAATGAGGAGGGGATGCACATGCCTATGGTTTTAAGATGCTTAATTTCTTTACAAGGTTTATTTATTTAAACATTAAACATTGGGGTTGGGGATTTAGCTCAGTGGTAGAGCGCTTGCCTAGGAAGCACAAGGCCCTGGGTTCGGTCCCCAGCTCCGAAAATAAAATAAAATAAAATAAAATAAACATTAAACATTAATCGGAAATAATGGAGTCAGCAGTTAAGAGTTCTGAATGTGTTCTTCCAGAGGTCCTGAGTTCTATTCCCATGGTGGCTCACAACCCTCTGTTATGGGATCGATCTGCTGTGTGTCCGAAGACAGCTGCAGTGTGCTGTTTGTAGGGTAAAGAAAAAAATACTAAAGAAGAAAAAAAAAAAGAGAGAGAAAAAGTTAGAAGCACCAAGTCAAGTCATGTAAATATTGCCCACATTCGGATTTAGACATGCCTGAGCTGTCAGGGCGAGGCTGGCTGAGAGCGAATCAGTGAACGATCGGACTCTTCCTCTCTCTGTGAGGGTGTGTCATGAACTCTATTACCATTTCCAAAGAGTTAGGTATGCTGGAGCGAAGTGGACCGGAAAGCCAAGGGAGGAGAGGTATGCCTACACGAGTCCACCCAACCCCCCCGCCCCCCCCCCAGGGAGACATCCTCGAGTGGTGGGGGGAGGGGCGAAGGTGTGGAGGGATAATTTCCAACAAATAAATCCCAACAAATAAATTACTAGAGACTTGATTCATTGATTTACTTTAAATTTATTGAGTGTATCGGGAAAGAGGGAAAATGGGTCAAGGAGGAAGGGAGGGAGGGAGGGAGGGAGGGAGGGAGGGAGGGAGGGAGGGAGGGAGGGAGGGAGAGAGGGATATCTTTTCCTCCAAATCGGCTGGTATGTAGTCTCAGTGCGTCAGAAAA
>NW_028238879.1:35000-38262 GCF_021556685.1 Rattus norvegicus
ACCGGCCTCACACCGTCCACGGGCTGGGCCTCGATCAGAAGGACTTGGGCCCCCCACGAGCGGCGCCGGGGAGTGGGTCTTCCGTACGCCACATTTCCCGCGCCGCGGCGCGCGGCGGGGATTCGGCGCTGGGCTCTTCCCTGTTCACTCGCCGTTACTGAGGGAATCCTGGTTAGTTTCTTTTCCTCCGCTGACTAATATGCTTAAATTCAGCGGGTCGCCACGTCTGATCTGAGGTCGCGGTCCAGAGGAGGAGAAGGAGGAGAGGTGGGCGCGCGCGGGCGACGGAAGGAGAGGAGAGCGAGAGCGAGAACGACGGGACGACGGGGCGAGGGCGCCGGGGGAGCCCAGGCCGGAGCCCGCGACCTCTCCTTCGCCGGCCGGCTCCCACATCCCGGGGGCAAGTCGCGTCGGCGCACGGACGCCGCGGCGTCCCGCGGGCCGGCGCCGGAGCGGTCGGCCCCCGGTAGAGGGAGCGGGGGAGGAGAGGGACGCGAGACCGGCCCCCGCGGGCGCGGTACGGCCCCCCCGAACGACCCTCGCGGGTCTCTCTCTCTCTCTCTCTCTCCCCGCACGCACCGGGCGGGCGCGCGGCGGCGGCGGACGCGCCGGCCCCGCGGGCGGGCAGGCGGGGTCCCGCCTCCCACCCCACCGGAGGCGCGGCGAACGACCCCGGCGACGCGGCTTTCCCCCCCCCCTCTCGCGCCCAGACACCCGACCGGCCCACGCCGACGCGTCCCCACGGCGGGGGAGAGCGGGCGAGGACGGGAGCGGGAGCGGCGGAGCGCGCGGGGAAGGAGCCGCGAGGAGGGCCGCCCGGACGCGCGACGACGGCGGGCAGGGAGGACGAGGCCCGCGCGGACCCGCGGGGCGCGGGCGAACGCCGGACGCCGCCCACATCTGAACTTCGGGAGACGGAGGGCCCCGGGGAGCGGGGCCCTGCGAGCAGACTCCCAGCCGCGCGACGCGATCCCCCCCGCGGCGGCGAAACCGCAAGGGGGGGCGGCGATTGATCGTCAAGCGACGCTCAGACAGGCGTAGCCCCGGGAGGAACCCGGGGCCGCAAGTGCGTTCGAAGTGTCGATGATCAATGTGTCCTGCAATTCACATTAATTCTCGCAGCTAGCTGCGTTCTTCATCGACGCACGAGCCGAGTGATCCACCGCTAAGAGTCGTATCGGTAATCTGAGGTGTGAGCGGACTCACACGGGGTGCTGACGACCGCAACAAGCGCCCCCGCCCGCCCCTCCTGCGCGGGATGGGAGGGGCCCGACGGCGAGGGGGCTCCGCCTCAGGCCGGCCAGCGAGAAACGAAACGAGACACACATAAGAAATAAAAAAAAAAGACAGGGTCGGAGACGGAAAGGCGGGACACACAGGACACGGGACGCCACGAACCCGGCACCCGGCGGCGGCCCGCCAACGGGCGGGACAAGCCAGGCGCTCGGGCCGGGAACCCCTCGGGCGCCCAGAGGGGGCTCGCGACACGCCCCCCCGAACCGCCGCCTCGGGAAGCGCCGGCGGCCGGAGGGGTGCCCCGCTGAGTCTGAGGGAGCGCCGGACGTGGGGAGGGACCGGGAAGCCCTCCCGCGGACGACCGACGTCCCTACGGGCCCCACCGCCCCCCCCGACCCCGGGGGCGGGAGGGCGACCCCCCCCGGGGCTTTAAACCTCCGCGCCGGAACGCGAGAGCTAGGTACCCGGACAGGAGCGGGGCGGACACGCGAGGCCCAGAAGGCGCGGCGGGGCGCGCGAGCCCACCCGCGGCACCGGCACACACACCCCCCCCCGCACGCGGCGGAGCCACCCCGGCACCGTCAGTGCCGGAGAGCCGCGGCGGGGGAGGAGCGGCAGGCGCCTCGAGGAGAGCGAGCGCGTCCCGGCCACCGCCCGGGAAGAGATCACGTACCACCCCCGGTGCACACGAGATCACGGAGCCGGTCGGGAAAGAGGCAGAACGCCCTCGGGCTGCCGACGGCAGCGGCGGAGGCGGAGGCGGGCGCACGGAGGCGTCGAGGGAAGAGCGAGAAAACGGAGGAGGTCCCGCGGCGGACCAGACCCGACACCCTGCCACCGCACACCTCTCCCGAAACGCCCGCTCCGCCGGCCGCCCACGGCACGCGCCACGACGCCAGGACGCCGGACACGGGGACCCACCCGGGGACGCGCCTCCCGGCGAGAAGGAGGAACACTCACACAGGCCCAAGAGGGGACGGGACGACGACCCCCCCCTCGGCCTTCTCCGTTAATGATCCTTCCGCAGGTTCACCTACGGAAACCTTGTTACGACTTTTACTTCCTCTAGATAGTCAAGTTCGACCGTCTTCTCAGCGCTCCGCCAGGGCCGTGGGCCGACCCCGGCGGGGCCGATCCGAGGGCCTCACTAAACCATCCAATCGGTAGTAGCGACGGGCGGTGTGTACAAAGGGCAGGGACTTAATCAACGCAAGCTTATGACCCGCACTTACTGGGAATTCCTCGTTCATGGGGAATAATTGCAATCCCCGATCCCCATCACGAATGGGGTTCAACGGGTTACCCGCGCCTGCCGGCGTAGGGTAGGCACACGCTGAGCCAGTCAGTGTAGCGCGCGTGCAGCCCCGGACATCTAAGGGCATCACAGACCTGTTATTGCTCAATCTCGGGTGGCTGAACGCCACTTGTCCCTCTAAGAAGTTGGGGGACGCCGACCGCTCGGGGGTCGCGTAACTAGTTAGCATGCCAGAGTCTCGTTCGTTATCGGAATTAACCAGACAAATCGCTCCACCAACTAAGAACGGCCATGCACCACCACCCACGGAATCGAGAAAGAGCTATCAATCTGTCAATCCTGTCCGTGTCCGGGCCGGGTGAGGTTTCCCGTGTTGAGTCAAATTAAGCCGCAGGCTCCACTCCTGGTGGTGCCCTTCCGTCAATTCCTTTAAGTTTCAGCTTTGCAACCATACTCCCCCCGGAACCCAAAGACTTTGGTTTCCCGGAAGCTGCCCGGCGGGTCATGGGAATAACGCCGCCGCATCGCCAGTCGGCATCGTTTATGGTCGGAACTACGACGGTATCTGATCGTCTTCGAACCTCCGACTTTCGTTCTTGATTAATGAAAACATTCTTGGCAAATGCTTTCGCTCTGGTCCGTCTTGCGCCGGTCCAAGAATTTCACCTCTAGCGGCGCAATACGAATGCCCCGGCCGTCCCTCTTAATCATGGCCTCAGTTCCGAAAACCAACAAAATAGAACCGCGGTCCTATTCCATTATTCCTAGCTG
>NW_028238880.1:0-10000 GCF_021556685.1 Rattus norvegicus
CCTGAACTGAACACCCAGCAGCACTTCCCGCACCCACCCATGTATAAGCTTTTATAACCTGGACCACCAACACTAGAGCGACAGGGCAGACAGAGACTATTTGGAACCGGACTTCCATTTTGAGTTTTTGTTTGTGTTCTTGTTTTTTTCTCCTGTCCTGTCCTGTCCTGTCCTGTCCTGTCCTGTCCTGTCCTCTCTGTCTGTATGTCTGTCTGTCTGTCTGTCTGTCTGTCTGTCTGTAAATCCACACATATAGTTCTTTCCACATCTTATATCTCAAAACAAATAATGCTTGCTGTGATCCTCATTTCATTCAAGGGTACTACTCTCTAGACCAGAGGAGCCCCCTTACAATTCTCCACAGGTAGTGATGACCGGAGTGTTCAGTGCGACTAAGCAGGAATTATATGGTTGCCGCCATTATGCTTGATCTTACCGAAGGTAGGGTTGCGGGGCATGGTTGCCACGATGGCGACCAGTAGACCGTGATTGAGGAGACGGAACAATAATTAACCTACAATTCTCCCTCTCTGTCAACTGTTTCTCTGTCACTCTCTGTCTCTCTTCCCTCCTTCCCTCCCCCGTCTCTCAGACCTGAATGAGCATTGGAACTAAAGTAAATGTACATGTGAAAAGAAGCCAGGTGTGGTGCTGCATGTCTTTGATTGCATCACTTGAGAGGTGAAGGTGGGTAGAACTCTGTGAGCAGGCTGCAGACCTGATCCAGGTACTGATTTCCAGGGCTTTTGTGCAAAGACCCCTGACTCAACTAAAGAAATGAGGAGGAAAATAAAGAAACAGATACAATTAACTTGGAATAAACCAAACAAACTAAGAAAAAGGAAAGGCAGTAATGGAGTGGCCTGGCTTACAGAGGAGGGGCAGACATTTATCTGCCATTGCCTCCTCTGTTGAACACACAAACACAGGCGCCGAGAGAGCGAGAGAGCGAGAGAGCGAGAGAGCGAGAGAGCGAGAGAGCGAGAGAGCGAGAGAGCGAGAGAGCGAGAGAGCGAGAGAGCGAGAGAGCGAGAGAGCGAGAGAGCGAGAGAGCGAGAGAGAGAGAGAGAGAGAGAGAGAGAGATCTGTTAATCTGTTTGTCTCCCTCCCCTAGTTTTTCAGACAGGGTTTCTTTATGAAAAGAAAGAAACTGGTAGCTGTAGGCTGGTAGCTGCTGGCTGTTAAAGGTCTAGGTAAAACAATGTGATGGCCTAAGAGGAAAATAAAGAAACAGATACAATTAACTGTTAAGGCCTAGATGCCGTGTGAATGAGGCCTACATCAGATTGGTTAAGATAACTGTCACCTGGCTAGCCTGCCATTTTAATATTGCAAGGACGCCTTCTCATAGTTTGTTTCTGCTGTCACTGCCAGAGTTCATTACATATTCTGTTAGGTTCTGTATGACACACACTCAGAAACCAAACATTGTAGAATCCAGTGTGTCCTTGAGTGCGTGTCTACAATGCGTGCGTGCATGCGTGCGTGCGTGCGTGCGTCTGTGCATGCGTGTGTCCATGGCCATGCTAGAGCCCACCCCAGATTTGTGTTTCAGAGATCTTTACTTATTTATTTTTCCTGCCTTGGCTTGTGTAGGCACTAAGTCACCACACTTCCCGAAAAACAAAATGAAACAAAACAAAACAAAATCCACCAACAAATGGACCAAACCCAAACCCCAAGCCAAACAAACAAATATTCCTGCCTGCCTGTCTGTCTATCAGGGCTACAACAGAGAGAAGTGGAATCTTGAATGAACAAAACTAGAATACCTAAGTCTGCCTGTTTCCCCTCTTCCCACCCTCCCCTGCCCCCCAGCCCATCCCCTAGAGCTGGTCTAGCATGTTCTCTGACCCTGGGGGTGCGGTGAACCGGCCTGCTTTGCTAAACTCTGTAGTGTATAAACTTGGTAACTCTAGAAAGCAGGAGCTGAAAATGTGCAGATAAGGTGGTGGTCGAGCTGTGTGTGTGTTGGTGTGGGAGGGAGACTGCTTCGGTAACTGCTGCTTTTCAATGTCCGGCTGAAACTCTGTGCTTATGATGTATCTTTTGGTTTATTCGATTTTACTTACTGTCTATTGGGTTTGCATTTGATTTTTATTGATTTTATTGATATTTATGTTTAACTATTTTGACCTGGCTAAATGACTGACTGACTGACTGACTGACTGACTGACTGACTAAGTCTACCTGGCATACAGGAGGAATTCAAGGACGAACGATTGTTTAAGTATGACAAAAATAAGTAAGTAAGTAAGTAAGTAAGTAAGTAAGGGGGTTGGGGATTTAGCTCAGTGGTAGAGCGCTTGCCTAGCAAGTGCAAGGCCCTGGGTTCTGTCCCCAGCTCCGAAAAAAAAGAAAGAAAAAAAAGTAAGTAAGTAAGTAAGTAAGTAAGTAAATAAATAAATAAATAAATCAATAAATAAATACGATCATTTAGAAGTAATATAGGCAGAAGGAGAACATGTGGCTGTGGATGGTCTGAGGCTTCTGGCTGCTTTTGGGTGCCTCTTCACCTTTCTGCACGTGCAAACTGAGTTTAATTAAGTTCTGTTTCCCTAGAGGCTGGGAAAGGGAGAAACAGAAGTGACCTGGAACATCAGGGCTAATGGCCGGCTGCCTCCATCTTGGTGAGGTCAGGTGTCAGCCAAGCTGGCTGCCAACCATCCACAGTTGAATCCAAAGTGCCCAAATGGGACACTATAACAAATCATGTATACAGATTTGTGTATATAGAAAACATTTTTCCTTTCTCTTCTTTTCTTTTCTTGAGAAATTCAGCTGGTCCTGATGTCTTTCCCTCGGTGTGTCCCTCTGTCATCTCTCTCTCTCTGTCTCTTTGTCTTACTGTCTCTGTCTGTCTCTGTCTGTCTCTGTCTCTGTCTCTCTGTGTGTGTGTGTGTGTGTGTGTGTGTGTGTGTGTGTGTGTGTGTGTGTGTGTGTTCCTTAATCTCAGCAGCACTACTCATCCAATCGATTTTTCCTCTCCCCTTGTCTCCTTCACATGGCTATTACCCCACCTTAAACAGCACTAGAAGAGCCTGGCAGGCAGATATCTACCCTCTATGCTGTCAGAATTTTTTTTTTTTTTTTTTAAAGTCAAAACCTGGATTCTCAGGAGCCATGTGGTGTGTCCTCCTAGGTTCTGGTGCCCTCTTCTGGCATGCAGACATATAGTCAGCAGAGAGAGCTGTGTGGGTGGCCGAGGCAGGCAGAGTGGACCTCTGTGAGCTTGAGGCTAGATAAGTCTACGGAGCAAGTTCCATGACTGCCTGGGCTATACCAAAAGAAACGTACCTTGAGGCAAAACAAAACAAAGCAGAAAAGGTTCTGCTTTTATTTTACAGACATGTGTTCTCTCTAGTCCTATTGACTATAGAAGTTTGATCATGAAGTCACATTGATTTTTATTACAGAGTTTATTTGTGTGTGTGTGAGAGAGAGAGAGAGAGAGAGAGAGAGAGAGAGTTTTTTCTTTAATCTTCAAACATATTTTTTATTGTTTATTTATTTTATGAGCACACTGTCACTGTCTTCAACACACAAGGAGAGGATTCCATTACAGATGGTTGTGAGCCACCATGTGGTTGCTTGGATTTGAACTAAGGATCTCTGGAAGAGCAGTCAGTGCTCTTCACCGCTGAGCCGTCTCTCCAGCCCTGAAACAATATCTTGAATAAACAATAACAAAAACACTAAAACTAAGTCTGCCAGTTTTCCTCTTTCTTTCTCTCTCTCTCTCTCTCTCTCTCTCTCTCTCTCTCCCTCCCTCCCTCCCTCCCTTCCTTCTTTCTTCCTTTCTTTCTTTTTCTTCAGATAGGATTTCTTAGTGAATGATATTTATGTTGATATAAATTTTTTACGTACTTTTGACTGGCTAACTAACTAGCTAAGTCTGCCTGTCCTAAAGAAGGAGTTCCCCTGCCACAACTAAATACGTGCATAGAAAAAAAATATATAATTATTAACTTGGGATGAAACTAATGTAACAAGCAAGCAAACAAACGCACAAGCAAACAAAGTAGGGATGGTGGTGCTGGGTGCCTGGTATATGGGAGATGGGAGACCTGTGGTCTAGAGCGTCCAGAGCTCTGGCCTCCATACTCTGGACTGCATTCTCTCTAGCAATCTTCCCAAAGTGGCTGTATTTAACCATGTTTTTATTTTTTAAATTGGCTCTCTCTCTCTCTCTCTCTCTCTCTCTCTCTCTCTCTCTCTCTCTCTCTCTCTTTCTCCCTCCCTCCCTCCCTCCCTCCCTCCCTCCCTCCCTCCCTCCCTCCCCCCACCACACACACAGAGGCACGTGTGAACAAGGGAATGCAAATGCACAAAATAAGTATGTTTTGATCAGAGTGAAAACAAATCACGGGAATTTTAACCATTCCACCATCATTCCACCATTCTTTTAATTTACTCTCTGTGTTTAGTCTTCCAAAGAGGGTGGCAGGTGTGTGGTTTGGTGAGTGCCGGCTGGCGGTGGCAGCGAGGAACAGAGAACAACAACAACCCCCCCTCCCCCCCATCGGGATCGGTGGAGGGTTTTAAAAATGAGTGAGCCATTTAAAAATGGTGTGGAACTGAGGTCGCCGCCACCCTCCCCTCACGACGGAGTTTGGACGCTCCCTTTTCCTAACTGTGCCTGTTCCTTGCTAATTGTTAACCGATTCGAGAGTGCATGTCCTTTCACTTAGAGGTGGCCTGTTTTCACCGCTCCGTCCTACTTTCCTTTTCTGGGTGCCTGAGGGGGTTGGCCCCGAGTCCATCCCGCGTTCACTGTGTTCCGGCGGGACAACCGGGACCGTTTGTGCCATTCGGGAGAAGTGGTGGGTACCTGCCCCGTTGTGCGTGGGTGAGTGTCCCCCTGAGCTAGGGAGGTCACTCCGGAGAGACGGAATGAGTGTGTGTGGCGGCGGCGGCGCGTGACAGTCTGTATTGGTTTGCTTGATCGAGATCGCTGTCGGGCGACACCTAGTGGCGACAAGTTTCCGCAACGCTCCTGTCCCCCGGTTGGTGACAAAGGACGGGGAAGTGCCTGTGGTGAGCCGGCCAGGGTGAGAGGGTGACAGGCAAGCAGGCGGGTGCGCGACGGAGACGCCGTCCTGTCTGGGGACCATCTCTAGCTAGGAGGTTGTACCTGGAGAACTTCAGGGGAGGAGGGTGGCTGTACGACCTATTGGGACACAAGGAGGGGTTGGTGGCAGCTGGATGAGGTCGACCAGAAGGCTTGGGCCCCGTCCCGGATTTTTTTTTTTTTTTTCCAATTTTTTTTTTTTAAATTTTTTATTTTATTTTATTTTTTTTTTATTTCTTCCCTCCTCTCCGGTCCCAGCCAGCGGGACCATAGACACTTTTGAGGCCGAGAGGGTGCTGTGTCCCCGGCCTCCGAGCCGAGGTGGCCCGGCTAGGGGGCGCCACGGAGTTTTTTTTTTTTTTTTTTCTTTTCCAGGAGTCCCTTCGGTCCCAGCCAGCGGGACCATAGACACTTTTGAGGCCGAGAGGGTGCTGTGTCCCCGGCCTCCGAGCCGAGGTGGCCCGGCTAGGTGGCGCCACGGATTTTTTTTTTTTCTTTTCCAGGAGTCCCTTCGGTCCCTGATAGCGGGAGCCTGGACCTCTGAGGCCGAGAGGGTGCTGTGTCCCCGGCCTCCGAGCCGAGGTGGCCCGGCTAGGGGGCGCCACGGAGTTTTTTTTTTCTTTTCCAGGAGTCCCTTCGGTCCCTGATAGCGGGAGCCTGGACCTCTGAGGCCGAGAGGGTGCTGTGTCCCCGGCCTCCGAGCCGAGGTGGCCCGGCTAGGGGGCGCCACGGAGTTTTTTTTTTTTTTTTTTCTTTTCCAGGAGTCCCTTCGGTCCCTGATAGCGGGAGCCTGGACCTCTGAGGCCGAGAGGGTGCTGTGTCCCCGGCCTCCGAGCCGAGGTGGCCCGGCTAGGGGGCGCCACGGAGTTTTTTTTTTTTTCTTTTCCAGGAGTCCCTTCGGTCCCTGATAGCGGGAGCCTGGACCTCTGAGGCCGAGAGGGTGCTGTGTCCCCGGCCTCCGAGCCGAGGTGGCCCGGCTAGGGGGCGCCACGGAGTTTTTTTTTTCTTTTCCAGGAGTCCCTTCGGTCCCTGATAGCGGGAGCCTGGACCTCTGAGGCCGAGAGGGTGCTGTGTCCCCGGCCTCCGAGCCGAGGTGGCCCGGCTAGGGGGCGCCACGGAGTTTTTTTTTTTTTTTTTTCTTTTCCAGGAGTCCCTTCGGTCCCTGATAGCGGGAGCCTGGACCTCTGAGGCCGAGAGGGTGCTGTGTCCCCGGCCTCCGAGCCGAGGTGGCCCGGCTAGGTGGCGCCACGGATTTTTTTTTTTTCTTTTCCAGGAGTCCCTTCGGTCCCTGATAGCGGGAGCCTGGACCTCTGAGGCCGAGAGGGTGCTGTGTCCCCGGCCTCCGAGCCGAGGTGGCCCGGCTAGGGGGCGCCACGGAGTTTTTTTTTTCTTTTCCAGGAGTCCCTTCGGTCCCTGATAGCGGGAGCCTGGACCTCTGAGGCCGAGAGGGTGCTGTGTCCCCGGCCTCCGAGCCGAGGTGGCCCGGCTAGGGGGCGCCACGGAGTTTTTTTTTTTTTTTTTTCTTTTCCAGGAGTCCCTTCGGTCCCTGATAGCGGGAGCCTGGACCTCTGAGGCCGAGAGGGTGCTGTGTCCCCGGCCTCCGAGCCGAGGTGGCCCGGCTAGGGGGCGCCACGGAGTTTTTTTTTTTTTCTTTTCCAGGAGTCCCTTCGGTCCCTGATAGCGGGAGCCTGGACCTCTGAGGCCGAGAGGGTGCTGTGTCCCCGGCCTCCGAGCCGAGGTGGCCCGGCTAGGGGGCGCCACGGAGTTTTTTTTTTCTTTTCCAGGAGTCCCTTCGGTCCCTGATAGCGGGAGCCTGGACCTCTGAGGCCGAGAGGGTGCTGTGTCCCCGGCCTCCGAGCCGAGGTGGCCCGGCTAGGGGGCGCCACGGAGTTTTTTTTTTTTTTTTTTCTTTTCCAGGAGTCCCTTCGGTCCCTGATAGCGGGAGCCTGGACCTCTGAGGCCGAGAGGGTGCTGTGTCCCCGGCCTCCGAGCCGAGGTGGCCCGGCTAGGGGGCGCCACGGAGTTTTTTTTTTTTTTCTTTTCCAGGAGTCCCTTCGGTCCCAGCCAGCGGGACCATAGACACTTTTGAGGCCGAGAGGGTGCTGTGTCCCCGGCCTCCGAGCCGAGGTGGCCCGGCTAGGTGGCGCCACGGATTTTTTTTTTTTCTTTTCCAGGAGTCCCTTCGGTCCCTGATAGCGGGAGCCTGGACCTCTGAGGCCGAGAGGGTGCTGTGTCCCCGCCCTCCGAGCCGAGGTGTCCCGGCTAGGGGGCGCCTCCGAGACTTTATTTTTTCCAGGATCCTCCCCGGTCCCTGCCAGCGGGAGCATGGACTTCTGAGGCCGAGGGGAAGCTGTGTTCCAGGCTATCTACCATGGCCTCCTCGGTCTGTGAGCACTCAGGGTTCTAAGGTCGACCAGTTGTTCCTTTGCGGTCCGGTTCTCTTTCTACATGGGGACCTCTTGGGGACACGTCACCGAACATGACTTCCAGACGTTCCGTGTGGCCTGTCATGTTTATCCCTGTGTCTTTTACACTTTTCATCTTTGCTATCTGTCCTTATTGTACCTGGAGATATATGCTGACACGCTGTCCTTTTGACTCTTTTTGTCATTAAAGGACGTTGGAAGAGGCTTGCACCAAGGCTGTTTGCTTGTCCAGCCCTAGCTCTTTTCTTCTGCGCATGGGCCTCTTCGATGCTCGAAGCTTAGCGTCCCCCCATGAGTACGCGCTTCCTGCTTTCCCGTGCTTGCTTGCCTGTGCTCTGTGGGGCAGCTTTATGACAACCGTCCCGCGTGTCAGGCGTTCCCGATTTCCCCGTGGTGGTTGTCGTCCGTTACCGGTAGGAGTCGTTGGTGCCGAGTGCGACTGGAAGGGTTTTCCCGTTTGGTGCTAGTGACCCCCTGGCGTGCTCCTCTGCGGCCGACCGGTTTTTTTATTTGTTTTTTTTTTTTTTTTGTTTTTTGTTTTTTTTTTTTTTTTTTTTGTTTTTTGGAAGGAGTTCCCGAACCTCCGCTGCTTGGTGGTGTGTCCCTTTCTTTCCTGCTGTGTGCCTCCCGAGTTGCACCTTTTCTCCTTCGAAGGGGATTTTATTTTTTTATTTTTATTTTTTATTTTTTTTTTTTTTTGAAGGAGTTCCCGAACCTCCGCTGCCCGTTGAGTCCCGTTCTTCCACGCCACGTGCCTCCCGAGTGCAACGCTTCCTTTTTTTTCTCGCCCTCGAGAAGGGTAAATTTTTTTTTTTTGTGTGTGTGGCAGTGTTAGCGACTTCTTCCCGTGCTCTCTCTCGCTCTTCTCGCTCGTATTCCCGTCCAGTGCGTTGTTAGAAAGCTCTCACGCCCGTTGTTCCCGATGCATGGCGTGTCTCGCTCCCGTTGGATCGATGTGGTGCTGCCGCGTTCTCTTCGGGCCGGGGCCTAAGCCGCGCCAGGCGAGGGACGGACATTCATGGCGAATGGTCATTCAGCGCGAATGGCGACCGCTCTTCTCGTTCTGCCAGCGGGCCCCTCGTCTCTCCTCCCCATTCCTTTGCAGGGTGGTGTGTGGAAGTCAGGGGTGCGGCTGTCCGGCACGAGCGCTGACCCGCGCACACTTGTTGCTGTGGTTCGCGGTGTCCCTGTGGACGTGTCGGGGGCGCTTGCCCCCACGCCGTTCACTGCTTCGCGGCCCTCTTCCCCCGTGCCGGGGGAAGGTGGTAGACCCGCTGCGGTGCATACCCTTCCCGAATGGTGTGTGCACGCGCCCTGCTTTGTGTGAGCCTTGCGGTGCTCCTGGAGCGTTCCGGGCTTTGACCACCAAGGTGCCCGCTTCTGAGTTGGCGGTGGCGCTTCCCGCTCCCCGGCGTGCCTCCTGTGCTCCATGGTGCTTGTGCCTTTACGCTTTCCCTTGTCCTAGTTGCCGGCTTTCTGCACGGTGACAGAAAGGGGGGGGGTCGAGGAGTTGAGTGTGCGGTTAAAAGGCTCCTTCCGTTGGGTGAGCGCCCACCCCGTGCCTATGTTTTTGGTGCCTTCACCCGCGGGCCCTGCGCGGTTAGGGTGGTGCTGAGCGATCGCGGCTGGCCCTTTTTAAAGACCGGACTCCCTCAAGTCAAGGCTCCTCCTTTGTGTGCGCCTTGAAGAGGCCTGGCTCTCGGCGGGGACCTGTCGCAGGTCCCCCCGGTCCGCGAATGCTCAAGAAGACCCCGGAGAAAGAGACCTTTGCCGATACCGCAGACCCCCCACCAGCTGGCGCGTGGTCCTTCCCGTTCTGTCCCGCGCCTGTTGCTCGTTTCCCGTTGCGTGCACGGAGCCCTTGGCTGCTCGTCGGTGTTGGGTTCGTCCCGCCCTCAGTGAGGAATTTGCCTTCTCTAGCTATCTTCGGAAAGGGCTTTACGATCTCCGAGGGGCTTCTCCCGGATGGTCCCCTCGGCTGCCCGCCCTGACCTCAGCCTTCTGCGCGCAGCGTTTGCTCTCTCGCCTACCGCGACCCGCGCCTCCCCGCTCCGAGTACGAGGAGGGATCACGCGGGACGGGGCTCTGTCGACCTGCCGCTGTGCGGAGCTTGTGGGGGAGATTGGGTTTCTGGTGGCAGGTGGCGGGGAAGGGCCGTGCACACGCCCGCGTGCGCGGTACCCCCCTCACCGCGAGGGGTCGTCGCGGGACGGGTGGGTTTGGAAGGGCGGCGGTGGGCTCCCGGTCCCACCCGCCTCCGTTTCCCCCGTGCCCTCCGTCGCGTGTGCGTCCCTCCCACGCGCGTCCACGTCCCGGCCACTCTCGCGGCGAGGTCGTGTCGCGTGTGGTGCGTGCCGCGTGCTCTCGGGCGTCTGCGGTTGCCGCCTCGTCCCCCCCTTCCACGGCAGCGTTCCCACGGCCGGTGGAGATCGCGGGAGCCGTCCTACCCCCCCTTCCCCCTCCGCGGGGCTCTCGAGGGTCCGTGAACCGCGGGGTTGGCCTC
>NW_028238880.1:22500-55000 GCF_021556685.1 Rattus norvegicus
CTGGAGGAGCGGCCAGGGCTCTTAACCGCTGAGACATCTCTCCAGCCCTCTTTTTCCAGTTTTAAATAAGCCTCGTTAGTTGAGCGATCTGGGGAGTTGCTTTTCTTTCCAATTTGTGTGTGTGGGGGGGGGGCAGCAATGGATCCAGTATCCAATTCCCCTTTCTCTCGATAACATCTTATTACAGTAAGATGGCTCGATTTCATTTGCAATTACTTTCTTATTCTAGACGAAGGTTGATGAATAAATCTTCTTGTCGCTCCATGAAGGAGGGAATAAAATAATATTTGGCTAGGTCTATATTCCTTCATTTTTATTTCTCTTTGTTTCTTGTCCTTTCTTTAAAAGAAAGAGGTCAACAAATCGGTGTGTACCACCACCACCACCACCACCACCACCACCACCACCACCACCACCACCACCACCACCACCACCACCACCGAGTTGTAGGGATCCATTATGGGCCCCTGTCTGTCTGCCTGTCTGATTCATTCGTGTTTATTTAAACGTCCTCCAATGATGGTTGTGCAGTGAAAGAAATGCGTGCCCGAGCTCGAGCTCGTGCGCAAACACACACACACACACACACACACACACACACACACCACACGGGGGGGGGGCAATGGGGGGTGAGGAGGAGGAGGAGGAGGAGGAGGAGGAGGAGGAGGAGGAGGAGGAGGAAAGCTTGGGTTGGGTGGTTTGAGGATTTGAAGGTTTAGCCCTGCAATGTTCCTTACAACTTAAAAACTTTGTGACACACAAAGCGATATTCATTTTCTCCTTCTACTTTTCACTCTGTAGACCAAGATGGCAGACTATATCAGCCTTTGTGGAATGTGACCTTGTATTGCTTTGCCCTACTCTGCTCTGCTCTGCTCTGCTCTGCTCAACTTAACAGACGTGTTTTTGCTTTTGTTTATGATTTTTGCTTGCTTGCTCGCTCGCTCCCATGACTTGACTGTGGTTTCCCTTTCTATTACAGCACGGTGACCAGACTGCCTTGGGGTAATCAGAAAGGAGGCCAGAAGCAGTCTTTTTTCTGACGCACTGAGACTACATACCAGCCGATTTGGAGGAAAAGATATCCCTCTCTCCCTCCCTCCCTCCCTCCCTCCCTCCCTCCCTCCCTCCCTCCCTCCCTCCCTCCCTTCCTCCTTGACCCATTTTCCCTCTTTCCCGATACACTCAATAAATTTAAAGTAAATCAATGAATCAAGTCTCTAGTAATTTATTTGTTGGGATTTATTTGTTGGAAATTATCCCTCCACACCTTCGCCCCTCCCCCCACCACTCGAGGATGTCTCCCTGGGGGGGGGGCGGGGGGGTTGGGTGGACTCGTGTAGGCATACCTCTCCTCCCTTGGCTTTCCGGTCCACTTCGCTCCAGCATACCTAACTCTTTGGAAATGGTAATAGAGTTCATGACACACCCTCACAGAGAGAGGAAGAGTCCGATCGTTCACTGATTCGCTCTCAGCCAGCCTCGCCCTGACAGCTCAGGCATGTCTAAATCCGAATGTGGGCAATATTTACATGACTTGACTTGGTGCTTCTAACTTTTTCTCTCTCTTTTTTTTTTTCTTCTTTAGTATTTTTTTCTTTACCCTACAAACAGCACACTGCAGCTGTCTTCGGACACACAGCAGATCGATCCCATAACAGAGGGTTGTGAGCCACCATGGGAATAGAACTCAGGACCTCTGGAAGAACACATTCAGAACTCTTAACTGCTGACTCCATTATTTCCGATTAATGTTTAATGTTTATTTTATTTTATTTTATTTTATTTTCGGAGCTGGGGACCGAACCCAGGGCCTTGTGCTTCCTAGGCAAGCGCTCTACCACTGAGCTAAATCCCCAACCCCAATGTTTAATGTTTAAATAAATAAACCTTGTAAAGAAATTAAGCATCTTAAAACCATAGGCATGTGCATCCCCTCCTCATTCGTTCATTCCCTCGCTCATTCATTCAGACAGACAGACAGACAGACAGACAGACAGACAGCAACCAAAGTCTAGCCTTTAACAAAGCAAGAAAGCATACCCTGCGGGACGCACAGATGAATTCCTGAGGCTTACCCTGCAGAGCTTACATGAGGCTTAGTAAAGGACTGACCTGACAACAGCTACCTACATACGTTGAAAAGTCTACCTGGTATTGACGGATGATGACAAACTGTATGTGTGATACAAAACTGTATGTGTGGTTCCCCTTATAACTCATCTCGAAGAGCCCAGCTGTTGGGGCTCGTTCTTTTGGGGGGAAATGGAGGCTTTTCATCTTTCCCAAAGCTCCTCCTAGATCCTTTCTGTCCATCTGTCCATCCGTCCGTCCGTCCGTCTGTCCGTCCGTCCGTCCATCAAATTCTACCCTAGGCCTGCCCTTAGGTTGGTGGTCGTCCATTGAGTGCTAGTGACTTCTGACTTGTCTCTGTCTTCCCCTCTGAGAACTGTATTTAGATCTGATGCAGGCACGCAGGCAGGCAGGCAGGCAGGCAGGCAGGCAGGCAGGCAGGCAGGCAGGCCCTCCCTCGTTTTGAAACAGACAGACAGACAGACAGACAGACAGACCAAAGGGTCAATGACTGACTGCACTTAAAGGGGCTGTTGACTCCTCTTTGGAGTTACCGCTGTTTAAAACTTGCTTGATAAAATAAAGTCATCGAATCCAAACTACGCAAAGGGGACACTATAACAAATTACGACTGCTTGTGTATATAGAAAACAGGGTTTTTTCTTTCCCTTATTCCATTATGTATGTTTGCTTTTCTTCAAGAATAAAACCGGCTAGGTGGTGCCTCGGAGACTTTTTTTTTTTTCCCCCCAGGAGTCCCTTCGGGCCCTGCCAGCGGGAGCCTGGACCTCTGAGGCCAGAGAGGGTGTGCTGTATCCCCGGCTCGCTCCCTCCCTCCTGGGATCAATCTAAAAAATGGACAGTTTTGGACACAAGCTTAAGTAATGTTCAGCTCATTCATGCAAGAGAGATGTAGGAAGGACAACACCCCCACCCCCACCCCCACCCCTACCCCCACCCGACCAAATAATACCCTAACCAATAAAAACTAGCTCCTTACTCCTCCGCCTGAGGATTTCTGCGGTCTCATGGTTTGTTCTTGGTTGTTGTTGTTGTTGTTGTTGTTGTTGTTGTTGTTTTGTTTTGTTTTGTTTTGTTTTGTTTTGTTTTGTGTTTTTCAGACTTTAAGACAAATGTAGGGGTTGGGGATTTAGCTCAGTGGTAGACCGCTTGCCTAGGAAGCACAAGGCCCCGGGTTCGGTCCTCAGCTCCGAAGAAAAAGGAAGAAAAAAACAAAAACAATAAGACAAATGCTTGTTGTGATTCTCATTTCATTTCAAGGCTGCTATTCTCTAAATCAGAAGGACTCCCTTACAATTCTTCATGGGTAAACTTGCTTTACATCCCTGACATCAACAACAAAAAGAATTCAGAAAGTGGTGATGGACCAATCTGTTTGGGTGTTTCTTGCCTGCTTGACCTTGACTCGCACAAGAGAGCATAGAGAATAAAATAAAGTAGGTGGATGGAGAGATGGCACCGTCGTTAAGAGCACTGATTGCTCTTACAGCGGTCCTGAGTTCAATACCCAGCCAACACATGGCGGCTTGCAACCATCTGTAATTGTCAATCATGCCCTCTTCTGGGGTGTCTGAAGACACCTACAGGGTACTCGAATAGACATAAAACAAACAAACAAACAAACAAACAAACAAATCTTTAACAATTAAAAACAAAAAGAATAAAATAAAGCGAAGGACCCGCCTTGGAGACCTGCCCGGTATTGCTCCAGAGTCTACTTTTTAAAACACAGAGGTAGGGGTTGGGGTTTTAGCTCAGTGGTAGAGTCCTTGCCTAGCAAGCTCAAGGACCTGGGTTCAGTCCTCAGCTCTGGGAGAAGAAAAAAAATACACACACACACACACACACACACACACACACACACACACACACACAGAGAGAGAGAGAGAGAGAGAGAGAGAGAGAGAGAGAGAGAGAGAGAGTTTGACAGCAATAAAAAACAAAACAAAACCACTTTAAAATACAGAGATGTAAGGATACTCAGAGGGCTCAGAGGAAGCAACCAAGTGTTTGTTATATGGGTGCCAACAATATGGTTCATCTCTTCTTCTCTTCCACGTGGCATGGTGGCCAAGGTGGTGGGGAAACCACACAGTGAAAGGAATTGAACTACAGCACACAAGCAAGTCTCCCTCCCAGACATGAATAAAACTGAAATTAGGCTAAATGTACAATGAAAGGAAGCCAGGTGTTCGTGCATGTCTTTATTTCCATCATTCAAGAGGCAGAGGTGTTTAGAACTGTGTCTCTGTGAGATAGAGGAAGGCAGGCAGGCAGGCAGGCAGGCAGGCAGGCAGGCAGGCAGGCAGGCAGGCAGGCAGGCCTGATCTAGGTACTGATTTCCAGGTCTATGTGCAGACACCCCTGACTCAAATAAAGGAGTGAAAAGGAAAAAAAAATACAATTCACCTGGAAGGGTCAGCCAGCCATCAGATGCAGTGAACTAGAAAATTGGGATTCTCAACTGAGGCCTGTTCCCTCCCTCCCTCCCTCCCTCCCTCCCTCCCTCCCTCCCTCTCTCCCTTCCTTCCTTCCTTCCTTCCTTCCTTCCTTCCTTCCTTCCTTCCTGGCTTACAGACAGCCAGGTCCAAGCCCAAAAGAGTCCAGCAAGGAGCTTAGAGACTATGAGAGAGTGCACAGGTGTTCTAGGGAGGAATCAGCTCACCACCCAGCATCCCCATTTGGGTTCTTGTGCAATCGACACAGGGAGATTGACAATCTGGAATTTAGTGAGAAATCAAACAAGGGACACAGAATGCAAAATATTTATTTACACAGCAAGTGGGTCAGTTGGATTAGCAAGCTAGGACACCCACCCCCGACCCCATCCCAGCCCCCTACCACTGCCGGGTCTCCCTTCCTTGTTATCCCTTTCTCATGCCTCCCTCAATATGGGCACACAGGACCAGGAACATGTTTCTCTCAAAAACGCGTTTTCTGCTGTGAACTCAGTCTGGCAGAGAGTGAGTGGGTGAAGGATCCCTAAAGACCAGAGGGTTTATTAGAGGAAGGCTACCTCACAGTGTTCTTCACACCAGGAACAACAACAACAACAACAACAACAACAACAACAACAACAACAGCAACAGCAACAGCAACAGCAACAGCAACAGCAACAGCAACAGCAACAATGAATCAACAAATGGTGGACAGGAGATGAGCAGGGATGCTGGGGGGATGGGAGGGAGGGTAGGGCTGGTGAATCTGCACCTCCCTGAAGGTCTGCCTGTGAAATACTGGTTGATATATGCCTAGTTGAGGACAATATTCCCCTCTCCTGTGGTTTTCAATGGGACATGACTTCATTGCCAGAGACTATGGAATTGTTTCCATTTTCCCCTTCAAGAACTGTGTTTAGATCTGTTACAGACAGGCTCTGGGTTTTGAAACAAACAAACAAACAAACACACACACACACACACACACACACACACACACACACACACACAACGAGAGAGAGAGAGAGAGAGAGAGAGAGAGAGAGAGAGAGAGAGAGAGAGAATAGAGAAAAACAGAGACAGACACAAGAGAATTTGATCTCTCTCTCTCTCTCTCTCTCTCTCTCTCTCTCTCTCTCTCTCTCTTTCTCTCCCCCTCCCCCCTCCCCTAGTTTCTCAGACTGGGTTTCTCTGTATTCGTCTGTAGGGCGGGAAGGACTGAAACTCTCAGATTCACCTTTCTCTGCCTCCCTAGTGCTGCTTTGATGGTAGTTTGGGGAGATTGGGATAGGAAGTAAAAAAGCTTGAGTGCTGATATCAAAGCCTCCCCTCCCCCCCACATGCATGCATGCATACACACACACACACACACACACACACACACACACACACACACACACACACACACACCCCTACCTGTCTCCTTCACACAGTTATTAAAAACTTTTTAACTGTGATTTAGAAAGTGTCTAGGGCTGGAGAGATGGCTCAGCGGTTAAGAGCACCCGATTACTCTTCCAGAGGTCCTGAGTTCAATTCCCAGCAACCACATGGTGGCTCACAACCATCTGTAAAGAGATCCGAAGCCCTCTTCTGGTGTATCTGAAGACAGCTACAGTGTACTTATATATAATAAATGAATAAATCTTTAAAAAAAAAAAAAAAGTGTCTAGATCATAGCTTCAGAGTCAGCACATCCTCTCCATACAGAAGACACTGACTGACTGACTGACTGACGGACGGACGGACGGACGGACGGACGGACACACACACACACACACACACACACACACACACACACACACACACACAATACATATTTATATATTTAAAATGATGCTTAAAAAAAACCCGTCTTCCTGTATAACGGAGGTTTAAAGGGAATCTGGCTGACAGCACGTTTTTGTGGTGTTTTAATTCCTTTTTTTTTTTTTTAACCAAATAGGAGGGAGATCTGTTGTCCCTTTTATTAAAAGCCAAAGTATTAAGTGGCGAGCCGATGTTTCAACTTTCACCATTCTGTTCCTTTCACCAAAAAGAGGGGGTTCTTTGGCTTTTCCTTTCCTTTTTGAAACAAAACCAGTTGGCCTAGCTTCCCTGTTCCTTTTCCCTCTTCCACGGTATGCTCGATGAAATAAAGTAAACAAATGAAGTTTCTAGTTATGTATTTGTTTGGGAGACCCGAACTATCTCTCAAGAGAGAGTTGCGGGTGTTGGGGATTTAGCTCAGTGGTAGAGCGCTTGCCTAGCAAGCGCAAGGCCCTGGGTTCGGTCCCCAGCTACGGAAAAAGAAAAAAAAAAAAGAAAAAAAAAAAAAAGAAAGAAAGAAAGAAAGAAAGAAAGAAAAGAAAAAAAGAAAAGGAAAAAAAAAAGAGCGAGTTGCATCTCCCCGCCGCCCCCCCACACACAAGGCCTCCTCCCTGTATGTGGGGGGAGGGGGAGGGGTGGACAGGAGCTAGCTGAGAGGGGGTGGGGTGGGGCGGGGCTGGAGAATATGCAGGTCCCTGAAGGTCAGTCGGGGAAATACTGCTGCTGCCCTAGCACGCTTCAGTGCCTCTTTAGAGTTTAGAGTTTTCTAAAGTTTTCTGCCTGAAATCAGCGAGTGATGATTTCACTGTGAAATGATGTCTGATCATCGCTCTCGCTGTCCTGTCAGGGCTCCGGCTCCTGGCAAATGTCTGACTGAAGGAAACCTTAGTTAGACTCACACCCAGCTGTTTGGAAATGGTAATGGAGTTGATAGCACACCCTGGGGGAAAGAGGCAGACTCCCTTTTTGCTCACTCTCAATTCCCAGCCTCGCCCTGCCAGCTCGGGGATTTCTAAGTAAGGGTGAATCTGGACCATATATGTACAGGGTTTGGCGTTTCTGATTCATGTTTAATGTTTAGTTAAATAAAGCTTGTCAAGGGCTGGAGAGATGGCTCCGAGGTTAAGAGCACTCACCGCTCTGCTCTTCCAGAGGTCCTGAGTTCGATTCCACAGAAACCACATGGTGGCTCACAACCCTCTGCAAAGGGATATCCCATGCACTCTACTGCCCTGTGTATATGAAAAGGGCTTTAGTGTACTCAATGTAAGTGAAAATAAATAAGTAAACCTTTAAAAGAATGAAACGAAATGAAGCTTGCAAAGAAATTGAGCATCTTAAAATGCCAGGCACGTTTATCCGCTCCTTTTTTTTTATTTCGTGTGTGGATCACATAACCACAGAGGTGGTTCCCCTTTCCTTAACCTCGACAGCCCAACTGGGACAGAAGTGCAAACTATCATCTACCTATCTGGGAGTGGAGTGGTTGGATACAGGGAGATGGAGCATTTGCAGTTAGTAAAGTTCTGATGTCGGTTTTTATTTCCTTTCATTTTTGGATAGATATCGGGAGCCTTTTTTTTTTTTAAGTACAAATTTTGTTTTCTGTGCAACATTCTGATCATAGTTTCCCATCGCAAAGCTCTTTCCAGATCCTTCCTCCCCATCCACCACCCCGTACTAACCCAGGCCTGCCCTTAGATGTGGTTGATGCATACCCAGGTGAGTCTCCATTGGAGAAAGGACGATATTCCCATCTCCTATGACTGTCAATGGCCGATGACCTAAATGCCAGTGACTTCGGACTTGACTCCATTTTCCCCTCTGAGAACTGGGTTTGGATCTGTTGAATGCAGGCAGGCCCTCGGTTTTGAAACAAACAAACAAACAAACAAACAAACACACCAAAAAATATTTAAAGCAGGCAACAACTGCCTGCACGCCAAGAGACTGTTGACTCCTCTTTGGAGATAGTACGATGTGAAACTTGCTTAATAAAGTAGAGTCCACACAACACAAAGGGAACACTTTAACAAATTATGAAGGAGAGAGGGGGGGGGGTATGTTTATCTACCTCCTCTTGTTTCTCAGACTAGAGATTTCATCTTCCTCTGTCTCTCGAGTGCTGGTGGCTTTGCTGCTGGTTTGGGGGGGGGGATTGGGATAGGGATAGGAAGAGAAAAGGCTTGAGTGCTGATTTTAAAGCTCTCTCTCTCTCTAAAGCTCTCTCTCTCTAAAGCTCTCTCTCTCTCTCTCCCCCCCTCCTTCTCTCTCTCTTTACACACACACACACACACACACACACACACACACACACACACACACACACACACACTGGAGAGGAAGACAGGAAGACCTATCTAGATGCAACGTGAAGAAGGCCTATGTCAGATGAGTTAATGGCTAGGGAACTGTTAGCTGGCTAGTCTGCCATTTTGTTGCAGTTGCTAGTATTATAAGGACACTTTCTCATTGGTTGTTTCTGCTGTTGCTGCCAGAATTCATTACATATTCTGTTAGGCTCTTCTGTGTGATAACACACTCAGAAACCGAACACTGTTGAAGTCAGTCTAACTGCTTTCTTTGTTGTCTAGTTACCCGCAATAATCTTGGACCTGAACTGAACACCCAGCAGCACTTCCCGCACCCACCCATGTATAAGCTTTTATAACCTGGACCACCAACACTAGAGCGACAGGGCAGACAGAGACTATTTGGAACCGGACTTCCATTTTGAGTTTTTGTTTGTGTTCTTGTTTTTTTCTCCTGTCCTGTCCTGTCCTGTCCTGTCCTGTCCTGTCCTATCCTGTCCTCTCTGTCTGTATGTCTGTCTGTCTGTCTGTCTGTCTGTCTGTAAATCCACACATATAGTTCTTTCCACATCTTATATCTCAAAACAAATAATGCTTGCTGTGATCCTCATTTCATTCAAGGGTACTACTCTCTAGACCAGAGGAGCCCCCTTACAATTCTCCACAGGTAGTGATGACCGGAGTGTTCAGTGCGACTAAGCAGGAATTATATGGTTGCCGCCATTATGCTTGATCTTACCGAAGGTAGGGTTGCGGGGCATGGTTGCCACGATGGCGACCAGTAGACCGTGATTGAGGAGACCGAACAATAATTAACCTACAATTCTCCCTCTCTGTCAACTGTTTCTCTGTCACTCTCTGTCTCTCTTCCCTCCTTCCCTCCCCCGTCTCTCAGACCTGAATGAGCATTGGAACTAAAGTAAATGTACATGTGAAAAGAAGCCAGGTGTGGTGCTGCATGTCTTTGATTGCATCACTTGAGAGGTGAAGGTGGGTAGAACTCTGTGAGCAGGCTGCAGACCTGAACCAGGTACTGATTTCCAGGGCTTTTGTGCAAAGACCCCTGACTCAACTAAAGAAATGAGGAGGAAAATAAAGAAACAGATACAATTAACTTGGAATAAACCAAACAAACTAAGAAAAAGGAAAGGCAGTAATGGAGTGGCCTGGCTTACAGAGGAGGGGCAGACATTTATCTGCCATTGCCTCCTCTGTTGAACACACAAACACACGCATGGGGGAGGGGGGAGAGACAGAGACAGAGAGAGACAGAGAGACAGAGAGAGGAAGAGAGACAGAGACAGGGAGACAGAGAGAGAGACAGACACAGAGAGAGAGAGACAGACAGACAGAGACAGAGAGACACAGAAAATTCGATCCCTGTCTCTCTCTCTCTCTCTCTCTCTCTCTCTCTCTCTCTCTCTCTCTCTCTCTCTCATCACAGGCTGAGCTCAGGGACAGTGAGTTCCACACTCACTCAGAGAAAAACTCTGTCTCCAGTCACCCTCACCCACACGCCTTCAAAATGATCCATTGTACTATTTTAGATTTATGTCTGAGGAGCCCCTCTCCCTCCGCCTCCTCCTGTTACGTTGTAGAAACGTTTAATCCCAAACAGGGCTTCTCTCCTACCCTGCCTTGATGATTCTGTTCCTGGATAAAAGATACACAAGCTTTATTATCTACAGGAAGCCTTAAATAGCACTAGAAGACCTGGGCAGGCAGATATCTACCCTCTAGGTTGTTAGTTTTGGGGGTTTTGTTTGTTTGTTTGTTTTTGTGTTTTTTGTTGTTGTTTTTAATTTTTTTAGATTTGTTTTTTATTTATCTGAGTATGCTGCAGTTATCTTCAGACACACCAGAAGAGATCAATCAGATCTCATTACAGATGGTTGTGAGCCACCATGTGGTTGCTGGCAATTGAACTCAGGACGTCTGGAAGAGCAGTCAGTGCTCTTAACCGCTGAGCCATCTCTCCAGCCCCTGTTGTTGTTTTTTGTTTTGGTCAAAAACCTGGATTCTCGGGGTTGGGGATTTAGCTCAGTGGTAGAGCGCTTGCCTAGCAAGCGCAAGGCCCTGGGAAGAGCAAGGTCCCCAGCTCCGGAAAAAAAGAAAAGAGGAAGAAAAAACAAACAAAACAAACAAAACAAAAAAAACCCTCTGGATTCTCAGGAGCTGTGTGGTGTGTCCTCTTATGTTCTGGTGCCCTCTTCTGGCATGCAGACATATAGGAATCAGAGAGAGCCCACATTTTTGTCCAGGAACAAACAAACTGCCAAACTGCCAAACAAACAACAAAGGATTGTAGGTTTTGACTGGCTCTGTAGGTTTCAGAGAAAGGCAGGGCAGACCTCTGTGAGTTTGGGACTAGACTACTCTACCGAGCAAGTTCCAGGGAGGGATTCCACAGGAGCACAGTGGACTGGACAAAATTTTGACTTTGTAATTTTATTTTTTGCCCAATTGGGATTTATGATTTGATTGTCACAAAACTTATACCTTTCATTTTATTTTATTTTCGGCCAAAATTTCATTTTCAGTTTCACTTCCGATTTAACTTTTAATTTCTTGTCGCGCTTATGTTCGGATCGAGTTAATTCTCTGGGGAGCTGTGCCCTTGCCACTGGTGCTGGCAGAAGGGGATCCCGAGATCTAGAGGTTCTGTGTGGTGGGCTGTGTGGCAGAGGAAAAAAATGAAATTAAGAACATATATAAATCTATGGATTTGTATAAGGAGAAACGTATGGTATGGTGGGAAGATGTAAGGGAGAGAAAAATAAAAAAAAAAAGATAGATAGATAGATAGATAGATAGATAGATAGATAGATAGAGTGATTCATGCTCCCAGCCTCCTATGTACAGAGTTCCCCGAGGCGTTTTTACTCGCCAAATAAAGACTGCGGTGTTTCCCAACACACCATGTGAATGTCCGTGGCTGTCGAAATTATTTCATTTATGTTTTTCACGTTTGTCGTCCGTGTCACTTCAAAGGCCATTGTGACTTCAGTCTTGTTATTGATTCATATATGCTTTCTATTTCTTTTCATTTTTCAAAACCTTTTTGTCTAAATTGTATTTGTCATTCACCTTGATTTAAACATTTATTAAAGTCCAGTTTGCCATTTATTCGTATTTACTCGTACTTTATTATTATTTTATAAATTTATTCCATCATTTCGTTTCAGTCGTCTATATTTGCCCTTCCTCTCGTTCCCGCTTTTCTTTTTTTTTCTTTTTTCTTTTTTCTTTTTTCAGAGCTGGGGACTGAACCCAGGGCCTTGCATTTGCTAGGCAAGCACTCTACCACAGAGCTAAATCCCCAACCCCGTCGTTCCCACTTTATGTCTGTTAACATTTAATTGTTTTATCTCCCTTGTCCTTCTGTGTCCCTCGTCTTAATTTCTGCTTTATTGTTTTCTTTTTTTTTTTTTAATTTATTTATTTAACGCATGTGAGTACACTGTAGCTGTCTTCAGACACACCAGAAGAGGGCATCAGATCTCATTACAGATGGTTGTGAGCCACCATGTGGTTGCTGGGATTTGAACTCAGGACCTCTGGGAGAGCGGTCAGTGCTCTTAACCGCTGAGCCATCTCTCCATCCCATCTGTTTTATTGTTTACATCGCACTTACTCTGTTTTTATGGCGATCTATTAACTTTTTTCCATGTCAGTCGTCGGTATCTGTTGATCACCTTGATTTTATTTTTTTTTTTCTTTTTTCTTTTTTTCGGAGCTGGGGACCGAACCCAGGGCCTTACTCTTGCTAGGCAAGCGCTCTACCACTGAGCTAAATCCCCAACCCCGATCACCTTGATTTTTGTTTTATTGTTTATTCACATTGACTCTTTATTCATTATTATTTTTAAGTAAAATAAAATAAATAAAATTTAAATATGGTAAAAATATTTGTTAAACAGATATTAAAAGGGAGGTCTACAGCAGATTTTTAAACTAACGGGCACACACACACACACACACACACACACACACACACACACACACACAAATTTCTCCCAGAGGTCCTGAGTTCAATTACCAGCAACCACAAGGTGGCTGACAACCATCTGTAATGGGATCTGATGCTCTCTTCTGGTGTGTCTGAAAATAGCTACAGTGTACTCTTACGCATAAATAAAATAAATAAATCTTTAAAAAAAAAATAAAATATGAGGTTGGCTCTCTTTGCTCCTCTCTTTGCTCTTTTGCTCTTCCTCTCTTCCCCTCTTCCCCTTTGTCCCTTCTCTCCCCATTCCCCTCCCAAATTCTCTCCACGTGCTCATGACTGGCCTTTACTCTCTTCTTCTACCTTTCTTCTCTCATTAAACCTCTCCGTGGAGGGGGAGGGGTGTGTGTGTGAGTGGGGGGAGGGGGGAATGAGGTTGACCAGTCTTCCTGTGTAACAGAGGTTTAAAAGGAGGCTGGTCGACAAAACGTTTTTTTTTGTGGTTTTTATTCTCTCTCTCTCTCTCTCTCTCTCTCTCTCTCTCTCTCTCTCTCTCTCTCTCTCTCTCTCTCTTAATCAACTCGGAAGTCGATCTGCTGTCCCTTTTATTAAAAGCCAAAGTATTAAGTGGCGAGCCGATGTTTCAACTTTCACCATTCTGTTCCTTTCACCAAAAAGAGGGGGTTCTTTGGCTTTTCCTTTCCTTTTTGAAACAAAACGAAAGGAGGAGCTCGACCAGTTGGCCTAGCTTCCCTGTTCCTTTTCCCTCTTCCACGGTATGCTCGATGAAATAAAGTAAATAAATGAAGTTTCTAGTTATGTATTTGTTTGGGAGACCCGAACTCTCTCTCAAGAGAGAGTTGCATCTTCCCGCTGCCGCCCCCCCCCCCCCCACACACACAAGGCCTCCTCCCTGTATGTGGGGGGAGGGGGAGGGGTGGACAGGAGCTAGCTGAGAGGGGGTGGGGTGGGGCGGGGCTGGAGAATATGCAGGTCCCTGAAGGTCAGTCGGGGAAGTACTGCTGCTGCCCTAGCACGCTTCAGTGCCTCTTTAGAGTTTAGAGTTTTCTAAAGTTTTCTGCCTGAAATCAGCGAGTGATGATTTCACTGTGAAATGATGTCTGATCATCGCTCTCGCTGTCCTGTCAGGGCTCCGGCTCCTGGCAAATGTCTGACTGAAGGAAACCTTAGTTAGACTCACACCCAGCTGTTTGGAAATGGTAATGGAGTTGATAGCACACCCTGGGGGAAAGAGGCAGACTCCCTTTTTGCTCACTCTCAATTCCCAGCCTCGCCCTGCCAGCTCGGGGATTTCTAAGTAAGGGTGAATCTGGACCATATATGTACAGGGTTTGGCGTTTCTGATTCATGTTTAATGTTTAGTTAAATAAAGCTTGTCAAGGGCTGGAGAGATGGCTCTCCACAGAGGTGGTTCCCCTTTTCTTAACCCGACTGGGACAGAAGTGCAAACTATCATCTACCTATCTGGGAGTGGAGTGGTTGGATACAGGGAGATGGAGCATTTGCAGTTAGTAAAGTTCTGCTGTCGGTTTTGTTTTGTTTTGTTTTGTTTTGTTTTGTTTTGTTTCCTTTCATTTTTGGATAGATTTTTTTGGATAGCCTTTTTTTTTTTTCTTTTTAAATACAAATTTTGTTTTCTGTGCAACATTCTGATCATAGTTTCCCATCGCAAAGCTCTTTCCAGATCCTTCCTCCCCATCCACCACCCCGTACTAACCCAGGCCTGCCCTTAGATGTGGTTGATGCATACCCAGGTGAGTCTCCATGGGATATTCCCATCTCCTATGACTGTCAATGGCCGATGACCTAAATGCCAGTGACTTCGGACTTGACTCCATTTTCCCCTCTGAGAACTGGGTTTGGATCTGTTGAATGCAGGCAGGCCCTCGGTTTTGAAACAAACAAACAAACAAACAAACAAACAAACAAACACACCAAAAAATATTTAAAGCAGGCAACAACTGCCTGCACGCCAAGAGACTGTTGACTCCTCTTTGGAGATAGTACGATGTGAAACTTGCTTAATAAAGTAGAGTCCACACAACACAAAGGGAACACTTTAACAAATTATGAAGGAGAGGGGGGGGGGGTATGTTTATCTACCTCCTCTTGTTTCTCAGACTAGAGATTTCATCTTCCTCTGTCTCTCGAGTGCTGGTGGCTTTGCTGCTGGTTTGGGGGGGGGATTGGGATAGGGATAGGAAGAGAAAAGGCTTGAGTGCTGATTTTAAAGCTCTCTCTCTCTCTAAAGCTCTCTCTCTCTAAAGCTCTCTCTCTCTCTCTCCCCCCCTCCTTCTCTCTCTCTTTACACACACACACACACACACACACACACACACACACACACACACTCACTTCCTAGGATGAAAGAAAAGAAATGAAAAGGAAGGCACCCATGGTGATGCATGACTTTGATCTCACTTTGGTCTCAGCACTGGAGAGGAAGATAGGAAGACCTATCTAGATGCAACGTGAAGAAGGCCTATGTCAGATGAGTTAATGGCTAGGGAACTGTTAGCTGGCTAGTCTGCCATTTTGTTGCAGTTGCTAATATTATAAGGACACTTTCTCATTGGTTGTTTCTGCTGTTGCTGCCAGAATTCATTACATATTCTGTTAGGCTCTTCTGTGTGATAACACACTCAGAAACCGAACACTGTTGAAGTCAGTCTAACTGCTTTCTTTGTTGTCTAGTTACCCGCAATAATCTTGGACCTGAACTGAACACCCAGCAGCACTTCCCGCACCCACCCATGTATAAGCTTTTATAACCTGGACCACCAACACTAGAGCGACAGGGCAGACAGAGACTATTTGGAACCGGACTTCCATTTTGAGTTTTTGTTTGTGTTCTTGTTTTTTTCTCCTGTCCTGTCCTGTCCTGTCCTGTCCTGTCCTGTCCTATCCTGTCCTCTCTGTCTGTATGTCTGTCTGTCTGTCTGTCTGTCTGTCTGTAAATCCACACATATAGTTCTTTCCACATCTTATATCTCAAAACAAATAATGCTTGCTGTGATCCTCATTTCATTCAAGGGTACTACTCTCTAGACCAGAGGAGCCCCCTTACAATTCTCCACAGGTAGTGATGACCGGAGTGTTCAGTGCGACTAAGCAGGAATTATATGGTTGCCGCCATTATGCTTGATCTTACCGAAGGTAGGGTTGCGGGGCATGGTTGCCACGATGGCGACCAGTAGACCGTGATTGAGGAGACCGAACAATAATTAACCTACAATTCTCCCTCTCTGTCAACTGTTTCTCTGTCACTCTCTGTCTCTCTTCCCTCCTTCCCTCCCCCGTCTCTCAGACCTGAATGAGCATTGGAACTAAAGTAAATGTACATGTGAAAAGAAGCCAGGTGTGGTGCTGCATGTCTTTGATTGCATCACTTGAGAGGTGAAGGTGGGTAGAACTCTGTGAGCAGGCTGCAGACCTGAACCAGGTACTGATTTCCAGGGCTTTTGTGCAAAGACCCCTGACTCAACTAAAGAAATGAGGAGGAAAATAAAGAAACAGATACAATTAACTTGGAATAAACCAAACAAACTAAGAAAAAGGAAAGGCAGTAATGGAGTGGCCTGGCTTACAGAGGAGGGGCAGACATTTATCTGCCATTGCCTCCTCTGTTGAACACACAAACACACGCATGGGGGAGGGGGGAGAGACAGAGACAGAGAGAGACAGAGAGACAGAGAGAGGAAGAGAGACAGAGACAGGGAGACAGAGAGAGAGACAGACACAGAGAGAGAGAGACAGACAGACAGAGACAGAGAGACACAGAAAATTCGATCCCTGTCTCTCTCTCTCTCTCTCTCTCTCTCTCTCTCTCTCTCTCTCTCTCTCATCACAGGCTGAGCTCAGGGACAGTGAGTTCCACACTCACTCAGAGAAAAACTCTGTCTCCAGTCACCCTCACCCACACGCCTTCAAAATGATCCATTGTACTATTTTAGATTTATGTCTGAGGAGCCCCTCTCCCTCCGCCTCCTCCTGTTACGTTGTAGAAACGTTTAATCCCAAACAGGGCTTCTCTCCTACCCTGCCTTGATGATTCTGTTCCTGGATAAAAGATACACAAGCTTTATTATCTACAGGAAGCCTTAAATAGCACTAGAAGACCTGGGCAGGCAGATATCTACCCTCTAGGTTGTTAGTTTTGGGGGTTTTGTTTGTTTGTTTGTTTTTGTGTTTTTTGTTGTTGTTTTTAATTTTTTTAGATTTGTTTTTTATTTATCTGAGTATGCTGCAGTTATCTTCAGACACACCAGAAGAGATCAATCAGATCTCATTACAGATGGTTGTGAGCCACCATGTGGTTGCTGGCAATTGAACTCAGGACGTCTGGAAGAGCAGTCAGTGCTCTTAACCGCTGAGCCATCTCTCCAGCCCCTGTTGTTGTTTTTTGTTTTGGTCAAAAACCTGGATTCTCGGGGTTGGGGATTTAGCTCAGTGGTAGAGCGCTTGCCTAGCAAGCGCAAGGCCCTGGGAAGAGCAAGGTCCCCAGCTCCGGAAAAAAAGAAAAGAGGAAGAAAAAACAAACAAAACAAACAAAACAAAAAAAACCCTCTGGATTCTCAGGAGCTGTGTGGTGTGTCCTCTTATGTTCTGGTGCCCTCTTCTGGCATGCAGACATATAGGAATCAGAGAGAGCCCACATTTTTGTCCAGGAACAAACAAACTGCCAAACTGCCAAACAAACAACAAAGGATTGTAGGTTTTGACTGGCTCTGTAGGTTTCAGAGAAAGGCAGGGCAGACCTCTGTGAGTTTGGGACTAGACTACTCTACCGAGCAAGTTCCAGGGAGGGATTCCACAGGAGCACAGTGGACTGGACAAAATTTTGACTTTGTAATTTTATTTTTTGCCCAATTGGGATTTATGATTTGATTGTCACAAAACTTATACCTTTCATTTTATTTTATTTTCGGCCAAAATTTCATTTTCAGTTTCACTTCCGATTTAACTTTTAATTTCTTGTCGCGCTTATGTTCGGATCGAGTTAATTCTCTGGGGAGCTGTGCCCTTGCCACTGGTGCTGGCAGAAGGGGATCCCGAGATCTAGAGGTTCTGTGTGGTGGGCTGTGTGGCAGAGGAAAAAAATGAAATTAAGAACATATATAAATCTATGGATTTGTATAAGGAGAAACGTATGGTATGGTGGGAAGATGTAAGGGAGAGAAAAATAAAAAAAAAAAGATAGATAGATAGATAGATAGATAGATAGATAGATAGATAGATAGAGTGATTCATGCTCCCAGCCTCCTATGTACAGAGTTCCCCGAGGCGTTTTTACTCGCCAAATAAAGACTGCGGTGTTTCCCAACACACCATGTGAATGTCCGTGGCTGTCGAAATTATTTCATTTATGTTTTTCACGTTTGTCGTCCGTGTCACTTCAAAGGCCATTGTGACTTCAGTCTTGTTATTGATTCATATATGCTTTCTATTTCTTTTCATTTTTCAAAACCTTTTTGTCTAAATTGTATTTGTCATTCACCTTGATTTAAACATTTATTAAAGTCCAGTTTGCCATTTATTCGTATTTACTCGTACTTTATTATTATTTTATAAATTTATTCCATCATTTCGTTTCAGTCGTCTATATTTGCCCTTCCTCTCGTTCCCGCTTTTCTTTTTTTTTCTTTTTTCTTTTTTCTTTTTTCAGAGCTGGGGACTGAACCCAGGGCCTTGCATTTGCTAGGCAAGCACTCTACCACAGAGCTAAATCCCCAACCCCGTCGTTCCCACTTTATGTCTGTTAACATTTAATTGTTTTATCTCCCTTGTCCTTCTGTGTCCCTCGTCTTAATTTCTGCTTTATTGTTTTCTTTTTTTTTTTTTAATTTATTTATTTAACGCATGTGAGTACACTGTAGCTGTCTTCAGACACACCAGAAGAGGGCATCAGATCTCATTACAGATGGTTGTGAGCCACCATGTGGTTGCTGGGATTTGAACTCAGGACCTCTGGGAGAGCGGTCAGTGCTCTTAACCGCTGAGCCATCTCTCCATCCCATCTGTTTTATTGTTTACATCGCACTTACTCTGTTTTTATGGCGATCTATTAACTTTTTTCCATGTCAGTCGTCGGTATCTGTTGATCACCTTGATTTTATTTTTTTTTTTCTTTTTTCTTTTTTTCGGAGCTGGGGACCGAACCCAGGGCCTTACTCTTGCTAGGCAAGCGCTCTACCACTGAGCTAAATCCCCAACCCCGATCACCTTGATTTTTGTTTTATTGTTTATTCACATTGACTCTTTATTCATTATTATTTTTAAGTAAAATAAAATAAATAAAATTTAAATATGGTAAAAATATTTGTTAAACAGATATTAAAAGGGAGGTCTACAGCAGATTTTTAAACTAACGGGCACACACACACACACACACACACACACACACACACACACACACACAAATTTCTCCCAGAGGTCCTGAGTTCAATTACCAGCAACCACAAGGTGGCTGACAACCATCTGTAATGGGATCTGATGCTCTCTTCTGGTGTGTCTGAAAATAGCTACAGTGTACTCTTACGCATAAATAAAATAAATAAATCTTTAAAAAAAAAATAAAATATGAGGTTGGCTCTCTTTGCTCCTCTCTTTGCTCTTTTGCTCTTCCTCTCTTCCCCTCTTCCCCTTTGTCCCTTCTCTCCCCATTCCCCTCCCAAATTCTCTCCACGTGCTCATGACTGGCCTTTACTCTCTTCTTCTACCTTTCTTCTCTCATTAAACCTCTCCGTGGAGGGGGAGGGGTGTGTGTGTGAGTGGGGGGAGGGGGGAATGAGGTTGACCAGTCTTCCTGTGTAACAGAGGTTTAAAAGGAGGCTGGTCGACAAAACGTTTTTTTTTGTGGTTTTTATTCTCTCTCTCTCTCTCTCTCTCTCTCTCTCTCTCTCTCTCTTTCTCTCTCTCTCTCTTAATCAACTCGGAAGTCGATCTGCTGTCCCTTTTATTAAAAGCCAAAGTATTAAGTGGCGAGCCGATGTTTCAACTTTCACCATTCTGTTCCTTTCACCAAAAAGAGGGGGTTCTTTGGCTTTTCCTTTCCTTTTTGAAACAAAACGAAAGGAGGAGCTCGACCAGTTGGCCTAGCTTCCCTGTTCCTTTTCCCTCTTCCACGGTATGCTCGATGAAATAAAGTAAATAAATGAAGTTTCTAGTTATGTATTTGTTTGGGAGACCCGAACTCTCTCTCAAGAGAGAGTTGCATCTTCCCGCTGCCGCCCCCCCCCCCCCCCCACACACACAAGGCCTCCTCCCTGTATGTGGGGGGAGGGGGAGGGGTGGACAGGAGCTAGCTGAGAGGGGGTGGGGTGGGGCGGGGCTGGAGAATATGCAGGTCCCTGAAGGTCAGTCGGGGAAGTACTGCTGCTGCCCTAGCACGCTTCAGTGCCTCTTTAGAGTTTAGAGTTTTCTAAAGTTTTCTGCCTGAAATCAGCGAGTGATGATTTCACTGTGAAATGATGTCTGATCATCGCTCTCGCTGTCCTGTCAGGGCTCCGGCTCCTGGCAAATGTCTGACTGAAGGAAACCTTAGTTAGACTCACACCCAGCTGTTTGGAAATGGTAATGGAGTTGATAGCACACCCTGGGGGAAAGAGGCAGACTCCCTTTTTGCTCACTCTCAATTCCCAGCCTCGCCCTGCCAGCTCGGGGATTTCTAAGTAAGGGTGAATCTGGACCATATATGTACAGGGTTTGGCGTTTCTGATTCATGTTTAATGTTTAGTTAAATAAAGCTTGTCAAGGGCTGGAGAGATGGCTCTCCACAGAGGTGGTTCCCCTTTTCTTAACCCGACTGGGACAGAAGTGCAAACTATCATCTACCTATCTGGGAGTGGAGTGGTTGGATACAGGGAGATGGAGCATTTGCAGTTAGTAAAGTTCTGCTGTCGGTTTTGTTTTGTTTTGTTTTGTTTTGTTTTGTTTTGTTTCCTTTCATTTTTGGATAGATTTTTTTGGATAGCCTTTTTTTTTTTTCTTTTTAAATACAAATTTTGTTTTCTGTGCAACATTCTGATCATAGTTTCCCATCGCAAAGCTCTTTCCAGATCCTTCCTCCCCATCCACCACCCCGTACTAACCCAGGCCTGCCCTTAGATGTGGTTGATGCATACCCAGGTGAGTCTCCATGGGATATTCCCATCTCCTATGACTGTCAATGGCCGATGACCTAAATGCCAGTGACTTCGGACTTGACTCCATTTTCCCCTCTGAGAACTGGGTTTGGATCTGTTGAATGCAGGCAGGCCCTCGGTTTTGAAACAAACAAACAAACAAACAAACAAACAAACAAACACACCAAAAAATATTTAAAGCAGGCAACAACTGCCTGCACGCCAAGAGACTGTTGACTCCTCTTTGGAGATAGTACGATGTGAAACTTGCTTAATAAAGTAGAGTCCACACAACACAAAGGGAACACTTTAACAAATTATGAAGGAGAGGGGGGGGGGGTATGTTTATCTACCTCCTCTTGTTTCTCAGACTAGAGATTTCATCTTCCTCTGTCTCTCGAGTGCTGGTGGCTTTGCTGCTGGTTTGGGGGGGGGATTGGGATAGGGATAGGAAGAGAAAAGGCTTGAGTGCTGATTTTAAAGCTCTCTCTCTCTCTAAAGCTCTCTCTCTCTAAAGCTCTCTCTCTCTCTCTCCCCCCCTCCTTCTCTCTCTCTTTACACACACACACACACACACACACACACACACACACACACACTCACTTCCTAGGATGAAAGAAAAGAAATGAAAAGGAAGGCACCCATGGTGATGCATGACTTTGATCTCACTTTGGTCTCAGCACTGGAGAGGAAGATAGGAAGACCTATCTAGATGCAACGTGAAGAAGGCCTATGTCAGATGAGTTAATGGCTAGGGAACTGTTAGCTGGCTAGTCTGCCATTTTGTTGCAGTTGCTAATATTATAAGGACACTTTCTCATTGGTTGTTTCTGCTGTTGCTGCCAGAATTCATTACATATTCTGTTAGGCTCTTCTGTGTGATAACACACTCAGAAACCGAACACTGTTGAAGTCAGTCTAACTGCTTTCTTTGTTGTCTAGTTACCCGCAATAATCTTGGACCTGAACTGAACACCCAGCAGCACTTCCCGCACCCACCCATGTATAAGCTTTTATAACCTGGACCACCAACACTAGAGCGACAGGGCAGACAGAGACTATTTGGAACCGGACTTCCATTTTGAGTTTTTGTTTGTGTTCTTGTTTTTTTCTCCTGTCCTGTCCTGTCCTGTCCTGTCCTGTCCTGTCCTGTCCTATCCTGTCCTCTCTGTCTGTCTGTCTGTCTGTCTGTCTGTCTGTCTGTAAATCCACACATATAGTTCTTTCCACATCTTATATCTCAAAACAAATAATGCTTGCTGTGATCCTCATTTCATTCAAGGGTACTACTCTCTAGACCAGAGGAGCCCCCTTACAATTCTCCACAGGTAGTGATGACCGGAGTGTTCAGTGCGACTAAGCAGGAATTATATGGTTGCCGCCATTATGCTTGATCTTACCGAAGGTAGGGTTGCGGGGCATGGTTGCCACGATGGCGACCAGTAGACCGTGATTGAGGAGACCGAACATAATTAACCTACAATTCTCCCTCTCTGTCAACTGTTTCTCTGTCACTCTCTGTCTCTCTTCCCTCCTTCCCTCCCCCGTCTCTCAGACCTGAATGAGCATTGGAACTAAAGTAAATGTACATGTGAAAAGAAGCCAGGTGTGGTGCTGCATGTCTTTGATTGCATCACTTGAGAGGTGAAGGTGGGTAGAACTCTGTGAGCAGGCTGCAGACCTGATCCAGGTACTGATTTCCAGGGCTTTTGTGCAAAGACCCCTGACTCAACTAAAGAAATGAGGAGGAAAATAAAGAAACAGATACAATTAACTTGGAATAAACCAAACAAACTAAGAAAAAGGAAAGGCAGTAATGGAGTGGCCTGGCTTACAGAGGAGGGGCAGACATTTATCTGCCATTGCCTCCTCTGTTGAACACACAAACACAGGCGCCGAGAGAGCGAGAGAGCGAGAGAGCGAGAGAGCGAGAGAGCGAGAGAGCGAGAGAGCGAGAGAGCGAGAGAGCGAGAGAGAGAGAGAGAGAGAGAGAGAGAGAGAGAGAGAGAGAGAGAGATCTGTTAATCTGTTTGTCTCCCTCCCCTAGTTTTTCAGACAGGGTTTCTTTATGAAAAGAAAGAAACTGGTAGCTGTAGGCTGGTAGCTGCTGGCTGTTAAAGGTCTAGGTAAAACAATGTGATGGCCTAAGAGGAAAATAAAGAAACAGATACAATTAACTGTTAAGGCCTAGATGCCGTGTGAATGAGGCCTACATCAGATTGGTTAAGATAACTGTCACCTGGCTAGCCTGCCATTTTAATATTGCAAGGACGCCTTCTCATAGGTTGTTTCTGCTGTCACTGCCAGAGTTCATTACATATTCTGTTAGGTTCTGTATGACACACACTCAGAAACCAAACATTGTAGAATCCAGTGTGTCCTTGAGTGCGTGTCTACAATGCGTGCGTGCGTGCGTGCGTGCGTGCGTGCGTCTGTGCATGCGTGTGTCCATGGCCATGCTAGAGCCCACCCCAGATTTGTGTTTCAGAGATCTTTACTTATTTATTTTTTCCTGCCTTGGCTTGTGTAGGCACTAAGTCACCACACTTCCCGAAAAACAAAATGAAACAAAACAAAACAAAATCCACCAACAAATGGACCAAACCCAAACCCCAAGCCAAACAAACAAATATTCCTGCCTGCCTGTCTGTCTATCAGGGCTACAACAGAGAGAAGTGGAATCTTGAATGAACAAAACTAGAATACCTAAGTCTGCCTGTTTCCCCTCTTCCCACCCTCCCCTGCCCCCCAGCCCATCCCCTAGAGCTGGTCTAGCATGTTCTCTGACCCTGGGGGTGCGGTGAACCGGCCTGCTTTGCTAAACTCTGTAGTGTATAAACTTGGTAACTCTAGAAAGCAGGAGCTGAAAATGTGCAGATAAGGTGGTGGTCGAGCTGTGTGTGTGTTGGTGTGGGAGGGAGACTGCTTCGGTAACTGCTGCTTTTCAATGTCCGGCTGAAACTCTGTGCTTATGATGTATCTTTTGGTTTATTCGATTTTACTTACTGTCTATTGGGTTTGCATTTGATTTTTATTGATTTTATTGATATTTATGTTTAACTATTTTGACCTGGCTAAATGACTGACTGACTGACTGACTGACTGACTAAGTCTACCTGGCATACAGGAGGAATTCAAGGACGAACGATTGTTTAAGTATGACAAAAATAAGTAAGTAAGTAAGTAAGTAAGTAAGTAAGGGGGTTGGGGATTTAGCTCAGTGGTAGAGCGCTTGCCTAGCAAGTGCAAGGCCCTGGGTTCTGTCCCCAGCTCCGAAAAAAAAGAAAGAAAAAAAAGTAAGTAAGTAAGTAAGTAAGTAAGTAAGTAAGTAAGTAAATAAATAAATAAATAAATAAATAAATAAATACGATCATTTAGAAGTAATATAGGCAGAAGGAGAACATGTGGCTGTGGATGGTCTGAGGCTTCTGGCTGCTTTTGGGTGCCTCTTCACCTTTCTGCACGTGCAAACTGAGTTTAATTAAGTTCTGTTTCCCTAGAGGCTGGGAAAGGGAGAAACAGAAGTGACCTGGAACATCAGGGCTAATGGCCGGCTGCCTCCATCTTGGTGAGGTCAGGTGTCAGCCAAGCTGGCTGCCAACCATCCACAGTTGAATCCAAAGTGCCCAAATGGGACACTATAACAAATCATGTATACAGATTTGTGTATATAGAAAACATTTTTCCTTTCTCTTCTTTTCTTTTCTTGAGAAATTCAGCTGGTCCTGATGTCTTTCCCTCGGTGTGTCCCTCTGTCATCTCTCTCTCTCTGTCTCTTTGTCTTACTGTCTCTGTCTGTCTCTGTCTGTCTCTGTCTCTGTCTCTCTCTCTCTCTCTGTGTGTGTGTGTGTGTGTGTGTGTGTGTGTGTGTGTTCCTTAATCTCAGCAGCACTACTCATCCAATCGATTTTTCCTCTCCCCTTGTCTCCTTCACATGGCTATTACCCCACCTTAAACAGCACTAGAAGAGCCTGGCAGGCAGATATCTACCCTCTATGCTGTCAGAATTTTTTTTTTTTTTTTTTAAAGTCAAAACCTGGATTCTCAGGAGCCATGTGGTGTGTCCTCCTAGGTTCTGGTGCCCTCTTCTGGCATGCAGACATATAGTCAGCAGAGAGAGCTGTGTGGGTGGCCGAGGCAGGCAGAGTGGACCTCTGTGAGCTTGAGGCTAGATAAGTCTACGGAGCAAGTTCCATGACTGCCTGGGCTATACCAAAAGAAACGTACCTTGAGGCAAAACAAAACAAAGCAGAAAAGGTTCTGCTTTTATTTTACAGACATGTGTTCTTTCTAGTCCTATTGACTATAGAAGTTTGATCATGAAGTCACATTGATTTTTATTACAGAGTTTATTTGTGTGTGTGTGAGAGAGAGAGAGAGAGAGAGAGTTTTTTCTTTAATCTTCAAACATATTTTTTATTGTTTATTTATTTTATGAGCACACTGTCACTGTCTTCAACACACAAGGAGAGGATTCCATTACAGATGGTTGTGAGCCACCATGTGGTTGCTGGGATTTGAACTAAGGATCTCTGGAAGAGCAGTCAGTGCTCTTCACCGCTGAGCCGTCTCTCCAGCCCTGAAACAATATCTTGAATAAACAATAACAAAAACACTAAAACTAAGTCTGCCAGTTTTCCTCTTTCTTTCTCTCTCTCTCTCTCTCTCTCTCTCTCTCTCCCTCCCTCCCTCCCTCCCTTCCTTCTTTCTTCCTTTCTTTCTTTTTCTTCAGATAGGATTTCTTAGTGAATGATATTTATGTTGATATAAATTTTTTACGTACTTTTGACTGGCTAACTAACTAGCTAAGTCTGCCTGTCCTAAAGAAGGAGTTCCCCTGCCACAACTAAATACGTGCATAGAAAAAAAATATATAATTATTAACTTGGGATGAAACTAATGTAACAAGCAAGCAAACAAACGCACAAGCAAACAAAGTAGGGATGGTGGTGCTGGGTGCCTGGTATATGGGAGATGGGAGACCTGTGGTCTAGAGCGTCCAGAGCTCTGGCCTCCATACTCTGGACTGCATTCTCTCTAGCAATCTTCCCAAAGTGGCTGTATTTAACCATGTTTTTATTTTTTAAATTGGCTCTCTCTCTCTCTCTCTCTCTCTCTCTCTCTCTCTCTCTCTTTCTCCCTCCCTCCCTCCCTCCCTCCCTCCCTCCCTCCCTCCCTCCCCCCACCACACACACAGAGGCACGTGTGAACAAGGGAATGCAAATGCACAAAATAAGTATGTTTTGATCAGAGTGAAAACAAATCACGGGAATTTTAACCATTCCACCATCATTCCACCATTCTTTTAATTTACTCTCTGTGTTTAGTCTTCCAAAGAGGGTGGCAGGTGTGTGGTTTGGTGAGTGCCGGCTGGCGGTGGCAGCGAGGAACAGAGAACAACAACAACCCCCCCTCCCCCCCATCGGGATCGGTGGAGGGTTTTAAAAATGAGTGAGCCATTTAAAAATGGTGTGGAACTGAGGTCGCCGCCACCCTCCCCTCACGACGGAGTTTGGACGCTCCCTTTTCCTAACTGTGCCTGTTCCTTGCTAATTGTTAACCGATTCGAGAGTGCATGTCCTTTCACTTAGAGGTGGCCTGTTTTCACCGCTCCGTCCTACTTTCCTTTTCTGGGTGCCTGAGGGGGTTGGCCCCGAGTCCATCCCGCGTTCACTGTGTTCCGGCGGGACAACCGGGACCGTTTGTGCCATTCGGGAGAAGTGGTGGGTACCTGCCCCGTTGTGCGTGGGTGAGTGTCCCCCTGAGCTAGGGAGGTCACTCCGGAGAGACGGAATGAGTGTGTGTGGCGGCGGCGGCGCGTGACAGTCTGTATTGGTTTGCTTGATCGAGATCGCTGTCGGGCGACACCTAGTGGCGACAAGTTTCCGCAACGCTCCTGTCCCCCGGTTGGTGACAAAGGACGGGGAAGTGCCTGTGGTGAGCCGGCCAGGGTGAGAGGGTGACAGGCAAGCAGGCGGGTGCGCGACGGAGACGCCGTCCTGTCTGGGGACCATCTCTAGCTAGGAGGTTGTACCTGGAGAACTTCAGGGGAGGAGGGTGGCTGTACGACCTATTGGGACACAAGGAGGGGTTGGTGGCAGCTGGATGAGGTCGACCAGAAGGCTTGGGCCCCGTCCCGGATTTTTTTTTTTTTTTTTCCAATTTTTTTTTTTTAATTTTTTATTTTATTTTATTTTATTTTTTTTTATTTCTTCCCTCCTCTCCGGTCCCAGCCAGCGGGACCATAGACACTTTTGAGGCCGAGAGGGTGCTGTGTCCCCGGCCTCCGAGCCGAGGTGGCCCGGCTAGGGGGCGCCACGGAGTTTTTTTTTTTTTTTTTCTTTTCCAGGAGTCCCTTCGGTCCCAGCCAGCGGGACCATAGACACTTTTGAGGCCGAGAGGGTGCTGTGTCCCCGGCCTCCGAGCCGAGGTGGCCCGGCTAGGTGGCGCCACGGATTTTTTTTTTTTTCTTTTCCAGGAGTCCCTTCGGTCCCTGATAGCGGGAGCCTGGACCTCTGAGGCCGAGAGGGTGCTGTGTCCCCGGCCTCCGAGCCGAGGTGGCCCGGCTAGGGGGCGCCACGGAGTTTTTTTTTTCTTTTCCAGGAGTCCCTTCGGTCCCTGATAGCGGGAGCCTGGACCTCTGAGGCCGAGAGGGTGCTGTGTCCCCGGCCTCCGAGCCGAGGTGGCCCGGCTAGGGGGCGCCACGGAGTTTTTTTTTTTTTTTCTTTTCCAGGAGTCCCTTCGGTCCCTGATAGCGGGAGCCTGGACCTCTGAGGCCGAGAGGGTGCTGTGTCCCCGGCCTCCGAGCCGAGGTGGCCCGGCTAGGGGGCGCCACGGAGTTTTTTTTTTTTTTCTTTTCCAGGAGTCCCTTCGGTCCCTGATAGCGGGAGCCTGGACCTCTGAGGCCGAGAGGGTGCTGTGTCCCCGGCCTCCGAGCCGAGGTGGCCCGGCTAGGGGGCGCCACGGAGTTTTTTTTTTCTTTTCCAGGAGTCCCTTCGGTCCCTGATAGCGGGAGCCTGGACCTCTGAGGGCGAGAGGGTGCTGTGTCCCCGGCCTCCGAGCCGAGGTGGCCCGGCTAGGGGGCGCCACGGAGTTTTTTTTTTTTTTTTCTTTTCCAGGAGTCCCTTCGGTCCCTGATAGCGGGAGCCTGGACCTCTGAGGCCGAGAGGGTGCTGTGTCCCCGGCCTCCGAGCCGAGGTGGCCCGGCTAGGGGGCGCCACGGAGTTTTTTTTTTTTTTTTTCTTTTCCAGGAGTCCCTTCGGTCCCAGCCAGCGGGACCATAGACACTTTTGAGGCCGAGAGGGTGCTGTGTCCCCGGCCTCCGAGCCGAGGTGGCCCGGCTAGGTGGCGCCACGGATTTTTTTTTTTTCTTTTCCAGGAGTCCCTTCGGTCCCTGATAGCGGGAGCCTGGACCTCTGAGGCCGAGAGGGTGCTGTGTCCCCGTCCTCCGAGCCGAGGTGGCCCGGCTAGGGGGCGCCTCCGAGACTTTATTTTTTCCAGGATCCTCCCCGGTCCCTGCCAGCGGGAGCATGGACTTCTGAGGCCGAGGGGAAGCTGTGTTCCAGGCTATCTACCATGGCCTCCTCGGTCTGTGAGCACTCAGGGTTCTAAGGTCGACCAGTTGTTCCTTTGCGGTCCGGTTCTCTTTCTACATGGGGACCTCTTGGGGACACGTCACCGAACATGACTTCCAGACGTTCCGTGTGGCCTGTCATGTTTATCCCTGTGTCTTTTACACTTTTCATCTTTGCTATCTGTCCTTATTGTACCTGGAGATATATGCTGACACGCTGTCCTTTTGACTCTTTTTGTCATTAAAGGACGTTGGAAGAGGCTTGCACCAAGGCTGTTTGCTTGTCCAGCCCTAGCTCTTTTCTTCTGCGCATGGGCCTCTTCGATGCTCGAAGCTTAGCGTCCCCCCATGAGTACGCGCTTCCTGCTTTCCCGTGCTTGCTTGCCTGTGCTCTGTGGGGCAGCTTTATGACAACCGTCCCGCGTGTCAGGCGTTCCCGATTTCCCCGTGGTGGTTGTCGTCCGTTACCGGTAGGAGTCGTTGGTGCCGAGTGCGACTGGAAGGGTTTTCCCGTTTGGTGCCAGTGACCCCCTGGCGTGCTCCTCTGCGGCCGACCGGTTTTTTTTTTTTTTTTTTTTTTTTTGTTTTTTGTTTTTTTTTTTTTTTTGTTTTTTGGAAGGAGTTCCCGAACCTCCGCTGCTTGGTGGTGTGTCCCTTTCTTTCCTGCTGTGTGACTCCCGAGTTGCACCTTTTCTCCTTCGAAGGGGATTTTATTTTTTTATTTTTATTTTTTATTTTTTATTTTTTTTTTTTGAAGGAGTTCCCGAACCTCCGCTGCCCGTTGAGTCCCGTTCTTCCACGCCACGTGCCTCCCGAGTGCAACGCTTCCTTTTTTTTCTCGCCCTCGAGAAGGGTAAATTTTTTTTTGTGTGTGTGGCAGTGTTAGCGACTTCTTCCCGTGCTCTCTCTCGCTCTTCTCGCTCGTATTCCCGTCCAGTGCGTTGTTAGAAAGCTCTCACGCCCGTTGTTCCCGATGCATGGCGTGTCTCGCTCCCGTTGGATCGATGTGGTGCTGCCGCGTTCTCTTCGGGCCGGGGCCTAAGCCGCGCCAGGCGAGGGACGGACATTCATGGCGAATGGTCATTCAGCGCGAATGGCGACCGCTCTTCTCGTTCTGCCAGCGGGCCCCTCGTCTCTCCTCCCCATTCCTTTGCAGGGTGGTGTGTGGAAGTCAGGGGTGCGGCTGTCCGGCACGAGCGCTGACCCGCGCACACTTGTTGCTGTGGTTCGCGGTGTCCCTGTGGACGTGTCGGGGGCGCTTGCCCCCACGCCGTTCACTGCTTCGCGGCCCTCTTCCCCCGTGCCGGGGGAAGGTGGTAGACCCGCTGCGGTGCATACCCTTCCCGAATGGTGTGTGCACGCGCCCTGCTTTGTGTGAGCCTTGCGGTGCTCCTGGAGCGTTCCGGGCTTTGACCACCAAGGTGCCCGCTTCTGAGTTGGCGGTGGCGCTACCCGCTCCCCGGCGTGCCTCCTGTGCTCCATGGTGCTTGTGCCTTTACGCTTTCCCTTGTCCTAGTTGCCGGCTTTCTGCACGGTGACAGAAAGGGGGGGGGTCGAGGAGTTGAGTGTGCGGGTAAAAAGGCTCCTTCCGTTGGGTGAGCGCCCACCCCGTGCCTATGTTTTTGGTGCCTTCACCCGCGGGCCCTGCGCGGTTAGGGTGGTGCTGAGCGATCGCGGCTGGCCCTTTTTAAAGACCGGACTCCCTCAAGTAAAGGCTCCTCCTTTGTGTGCGCCTTGAAGAGGCCTGGCTCTCGGCGGGGACCTGTCGCAGGTCCCCCCGGTCCGCGAATGCTCAAGAAGACCCCGGAGAAAGAGACCTTTGCCGATACCGCAGACCCCCCACCAGCTGGCGCGTGGTCCTTCCCGTTCTGTCCCGCGCCTGTTGCTCGTTTCCCGTTGCGTGCACGGAGCCCTTGGCTGCTCGTCGGTGTTGGGTTCGTCCCGCCCTCAGTGAGGAATTTGCCTTCTCTAGCTATCTTCGGAAAGGGCTTTACGATCTCCGAGGGGCTTCTCCCGGATGGTCCCCTCGGCTGCCCGCCCTGACCTCAGCCTTCTGCGCGCAGCGTTTGCTCTCTCGCCTACCGCGACCCGCGCCTCCCCGCTCCGAGTACGAGGAGGGATCACGCGGGACGGGGCTCTGTCGACCTGCCGCTGTGCGGAGCTTGTGGGGGAGATTGGGTTTCTGGTGGCAGGTGGCGGGGAAGGGCCGTGCACACGCCCGCGTGCGCGGTACCCCCCTCACCGCGAGGGGTCGTCGCGGGACGGGTGGGTTTGGAAGGGCGGCGGTGGGCTCCCGGTCCCACCCGCCTCCGTTTCCCCCGTGCCCTCCGTCGCGTGTGCGTCCCTCCCACGCGCGTCCACGTCCCGGCCACTCTCGCGGCGAGGTCGTGTCGCGTGTGGTGCGTGCCGCGTGCTCTCGGGCGTCTGCGGTTGCCGCCTCGTCCCCCCCTTCCACGGCAGCGTTCCCACGGCCGGTGGAGATCGCGGGAGCCGTCCTACCCCCCCTTCCCCCTCCGCGGGGCTCTCGAGGGTCCGTGAACCGCGGGGTTGGCCTCGCTCTCGGGGGCGGACTTCTTATTTGGGGGAACCGGCGGTCGGCCGCGTCCGGCGCGTCGTCGGACGTTGGGACCCGCTGCCACGCGGGGGTCTTCGTCGGTTGGCGTCGGCGTCTGCCTCGGTTCGCTCTCGCGTCGGCTGGCGTCTCCTCGGGCTCCCGGGGGTTGTCCGTTGGTTTCGGGTCGGCTCGGTGCCGCGGGCGTGGCGGGACTGCTCCGGGTTGGGTGCAGTGTGATTCCCGCCGGCTTGGCTCGCGTGCCCGGTCGCCGCCCGAGTGGCCTCCCGGTCCCTTGTGAGGCGTCTCCCGCGGGGGGTGCCGCTGCGGCCCGCCCTGCCGTCGACGGTCCTCGTTCTGCCGGTTCGCTCCCCCTCCCCGCCCGCCGGCGTTCCTTTCTCTCTCGCTCCTCGTCTGGCCGACCCGCGGCCGTGCTGCCGGGCCCCTCCTCACGGGGGGGCAGCCGGGCGCGCACGGGTCCCGGGGCGGTCGCGGGGTGCCTGGGGGGAAGGGCCGCCCGGCGGGCGGGAGGAAGTTGCGGTTTGAAGGGCGTCCCGGCCGCCGCGGCCGTGGCGGCGCGTCTCGCCTGGTCTCTTGGAGGCGTGTGCGGGGGGAAAGACGCCCCGCGAGGCGTAGAGGAGAAAGAGGCTTTAGTGGCTGTCGCCCACGCCGGTCCGTGGGGCCTGTTGGCTGAGGGTGCGTCTGCGCGGGGGCCCGTCCGGCCCCGCCGTCCTCTGGGAAGGCGTGCGTCGGGGGAAAGCTGCCGGGGTGCCAAGGTGGGCGCCTGGGCGTTGAGTCGAACCCGTGTGCGCGTCCCGGTGTGGCGGTGGGGGCTCCGGTCGGTGTCTCTCCCTCTCGCTGCCCCGAGGCCCGGCCTCCCTTCCGACGCGGGCTCGGCCCCCCTCTCTCCCCCCTCGCGGGGTCAAAGTCGCTCGTCGACCTCCTCCCCTCCTCCTCCACCTGTCCGCGCGAGGGCGTCGCCGCCGCGTGTCAGGCGTTGGGCCCGTCCTCATCCTCCGCTTCTCGCCCGGGGTCGGCCGCCGTCCGGTCTCCCGCCGCTCCCCGTTGGCGTGGTCTCCCTCCCGCCGGTTCACGGTCCTCCGACCCCGCCCGAGGGGGTCGGGGGTGGTTTCCCCGTCTCCCCGGCGTTGCGCCTCGCTTGCCCGTGTGCTTTGGGGGTGGGCCCGCTGCGGCCCCCGCCCGCCCGTGAGCCCCGGCCGCATCCGCCGGCGCGGCCGCGCCCGGTATGGTCCGCGGCGTGGGCCTCGTGTTGGGAGCGTGTCGTCCTCGCGGCGTCTCGGTACGGGTGTGTCGCTGGGTTCCGACGGGTGGCCTTCCCGGTTCTGCCCCCGCCGTCCCCCGCCCGTCCGTCCCGCGCCCCTCTTCCCGCTCTGAGGGGGGTTCGGTCGTTCCCGCGGGTCGACCGTCGCCGGTCGCTTCTCTCTCCGCCTCCCTCAGCGCTCGTCCTCCCGCTCGCCCCGCGCCCGGTACGGCCGGCGCGTCCCGGCTCTTCCCGATGCCGCGGCGGGGGAGTAGGGGAGGTGGGGGCGGGCAGGGAAAGGAGGAAGGGGAAAAAGGGGTTTGCCGTGGTGGCGGTGGTGTCGGGGGAGGAAGCGGCGCGTCGGTCGTGGGA
>NW_028238880.1:65000-99868 GCF_021556685.1 Rattus norvegicus
GATGTCCCTAACATATGGCGACGCATACTTTACTCGATCCACCTGGTATTGACTTCTGGCTTTTTTTTTTCAATTTATTAATGATATATCTATAATATATAATATATAATATATAATATATTATATATCGACCAGTTGGAAAACGAGGTCGACTAGTTGTCCTATGCCTTACATACAAAGCAGTGACTGGTACTTGCAGTACTATGATTTTTTTGTTTTTGTTTCTTTTTCTTTTTTTTCGGAGCTGGGGGACCGAACCCAGGGCCTTGCGCTTGCTAGCTAGGCAAGCACTCTACCACTGACCAACTGAGCTAAATCCCCAACCCCAGTACTATGTTTCCGCCCCCCCCCCTTTGGTTTACATTCAATTCTCTCTCTCTCTCTCTCTCTCTCTCTCTCTCTCTCTCTCTCTCTCTCTCTCTGTGTGTGTGTGTGTGTGACAGGGGAGGGTCGGCCAGTTGTCCCTTCCATTATAAGCAAACTGAAGGTATCAATTGGTCAGCTGAATAGTTCTCTGCTTTCCATTGTTCTCACCATCTCTCCAGTCGTATTTTTTATAAATATTGAATATTAAATATATGTGGGGGGGGTGTGGCTGTGTGTGCATGAGTTCCTAGGTACGAACCTGAGGGAGGGAGGGAGGGAGGAGGGAAGGAAGGAAGGGAGGGAGGGAAGGAAGGTCGACCAGTCAGCCTCCTTTCTTTTTTTTTAAAGTTATTTCCTCTTCTTTTCCAGAATTATTTATTTTGTGTCTATGAGTACACTGTAACTATCTTCAGACACACCAGAAGAAGGCCTCATCCCATTACCGATGGTTGGGAGCCACCATGTGCTTGCTGGGGATTGAAAACTCAGGACCTCTGGAGGAGCGGCCAGGGCTCTTAACCGCTGAGACATCTCTCCAGCCCTCTTTTTCCAGTTTTAAATAAGCCTCGTTAGTTGAGCGATCTGGGGAGTTGCTTTTCTTTCCAATTTGTGTGTGTGTGGGGGGGGCAGCAATGGATCCAGTATCCAATTCCCCTTTCTCTCGATAACATCTTATTACAGTAAGATGGCTCGATTTCATTTGCAATTACTTTCTTATTCTAGACGAAGGTTGATGAATAAATCTTCTTGTCGCTCCATGAAGGAGGGAATAAAATAATATTTGGCTAGGTCTATATTCCTTCATTTTTATTTCTCTTTGTTTCTTGTCCTTTCTTTAAAAGAAAGAGGTCAACAAATCGGTGTGTACCACCACCACCACCACCACCACCACCACCACCACCACCACCACCACCACCACCACCACCACCACCGAGTTGTAGGGATCCATTATGGGCCCCTGTCTGTCTGCCTGTCTGATTCATTCGTGTTTATTTAAACGTCCTCCAATGATGGTTGTGCAGTGAAAGAAATGCGTGCCCGAGCTCGAGCTCGTGCGCAAACACACACACACACACACACACACACACACACCACACGGGGGGGGGGCAATGGGGGGTGAGGAGGAGGAGGAGGAGGAGGAGGAGGAGGAGGAGGAGGAAAGCTTGGGTTGGGTGGTTTGAGGATTTGAAGGTTTAGCCCTGCAATGTTCCTTACAACTTAAAAACTTTGTGACACACAAAGCGATATTCATTTTCTCCTTCTACTTTTCACTCTGTAGACCAAGATGGCAGACTATATCAGCCTTTGTGGAATGTGACCTTGTATTGCTTTGCCCTACTCTGCTCTGCTCTGCTCTGCTCTGCTCAACTTAACAGACGTGTTTTTGCTTTTGTTTATGATTTTTGCTTGCTTGCTCGCTCGCTCCCATGACTTGACTGTGGTTTCCCTTTCTATTACAGCACGGTGACCAGACTGCCTTGGGGTAATCAGAAAGGAGGCCAGAAGCAGTCTTTTTTCTGACGCACTGAGACTACATACCAGCCGATTTGGAGGAAAAGATATCCCTCTCTCCCTCCCTCCCTCCCTCCCTCCCTCCCTCCCTCCCTCCCTCCCTCCCTCCCTCCCTTCCTCCTTGACCCATTTTCCCTCTTTCCCGATACACTCAATAAATTTAAAGTAAATCAATGAATCAAGTCTCTAGTAATTTATTTGTTGGGATTTATTTGTTGGAAATTATCCCTCCACACCTTCGCCCCTCCCCCCACCACTCGAGGATGTCTCCCTGGGGGGGGGGCGGGGGGGTTGGGTGGACTCGTGTAGGCATACCTCTCCTCCCTTGGCTTTCCGGTCCACTTCGCTCCAGCATACCTAACTCTTTGGAAATGGTAATAGAGTTCATGACACACCCTCACAGAGAGAGGAAGAGTCCGATCGTTCACTGATTCGCTCTCAGCCAGCCTCGCCCTGACAGCTCAGGCATGTCTAAATCCGAATGTGGGCAATATTTACATGACTTGACTTGGTGCTTCTAACTTTTTCTCTCTCTTTTTTTTTTTCTTCTTTAGTATTTTTTTCTTTACCCTACAAACAGCACACTGCAGCTGTCTTCGGACACACAGCAGATCGATCCCATAACAGAGGGTTGTGAGCCACCATGGGAATAGAACTCAGGACCTCTGGAAGAACACATTCAGAACTCTTAACTGCTGACTCCATTATTTCCGATTAATGTTTAATGTTTATTTTATTTTATTTTATTTTATTTTCGGAGCTGGGGACCGAACCCAGGGCCTTGTGCTTCCTAGGCAAGCGCTCTACCACTGAGCTAAATCCCCAACCCCAATGTTTAATGTTTAAATAAATAAACCTTGTAAAGAAATTAAGCATCTTAAAACCATAGGCATGTGCATCCCCTCCTCATTCGTTCATTCCCTCGCTCATTCATTCATTCATTCAGACAGACAGACAGACAGACAGACAGACAGACAGCAACCAAAGTCTAGCCTTTAACAAAGCAAGAAAGCATACCCTGCGGGACGCACAGATGAATTCCTGAGGCTTACCCTGCAGAGCTTACATGAGGCTTAGTAAAGGACTGACCTGACAACAGCTACCTACATACGTTGAAAAGTCTACCTGGTATTGACGGATGATGACAAACTGTATGTGTGATACAAAACTGTATGTGTGGTTCCCCTTATAACTCATCTCGAAGAGCCCAGCTGTTGGGGCTCGTTCTTTTGGGGGGAAATGGAGGCTTTTCATCTTTCCCAAAGCTCCTCCTAGATCCTTTCTGTCCATCTGTCCATCCGTCCGTCCGTCCGTCTGTCCGTCCGTCCGTCCATCAAATTCTACCCTAGGCCTGCCCTTAGGTTGGTGGTCGTCCATTGAGTGCTAGTGACTTCTGACTTGTCTCTGTCTTCCCCTCTGAGAACTGTATTTAGATCTGATGCAGGCACGCAGGCAGGCAGGCAGGCAGGCAGGCAGGCAGGCAGGCAGGCAGGCAGGCAGGCCCTCCCTCGTTTTGAAACAGACAGACAGACAGACAGACAGACAGACCAAAGGGTCAATGACTGACTGCACTTAAAGGGGCTGTTGACTCCTCTTTGGAGTTACCGCTGTTTAAAACTTGCTTGATAAAATAAAGTCATCGAATCCAAACTACGCAAAGGGGACACTATAACAAATTACGACTGCTTGTGTATATAGAAAACAGGGTTTTTTCTTTCCCTTATTCCATTATGTATGTTTGCTTTTCTTCAAGAATAAAACCGGCTAGGTGGTGCCTCGGAGACTTTTTTTTTTTTCCCCCCAGGAGTCCCTTCGGGCCCTGCCAGCGGGAGCCTGGACCTCTGAGGCCAGAGAGGGTGTGCTGTATCCCCGGCTCGCTCCCTCCCTCCTGGGATCAATCTAAAAAATGGACAGTTTTGGACACAAGCTTAAGTAATGTTCAGCTCATTCATGCAAGAGAGATGTAGGAAGGACAACACCCCCACCCCCACCCCCACCCCTACCCCCACCCGACCAAATAATACCCTAACCAATAAAAACTAGCTCCTTACTCCTCCGCCTGAGGATTTCTGCGGTCTCATGGTTTGTTCTTGGTTGTTGTTGTTGTTGTTGTTGTTGTTGTTGTTGTTTTGTTTTGTTTTGTTTTGTTTTGTTTTGTTTTGTGTTTTTCAGACTTTAAGACAAATGTAGGGGTTGGGGATTTAGCTCAGTGGTAGACCGCTTGCCTAGGAAGCACAAGGCCCCGGGTTCGGTCCTCAGCTCCGAAGAAAAAGGAAGAAAAAAACAAAAACAATAAGACAAATGCTTGTTGTGATTCTCATTTCATTTCAAGGCTGCTATTCTCTAAATCAGAAGGACTCCCTTACAATTCTTCATGGGTAAACTTGCTTTACATCCCTGACATCAACAACAAAAAGAATTCAGAAAGTGGTGATGGACCAATCTGTTTGGGTGTTTCTTGCCTGCTTGACCTTGACTCGCACAAGAGAGCATAGAGAATAAAATAAAGTAGGTGGATGGAGAGATGGCACCGTCGTTAAGAGCACTGATTGCTCTTACAGCGGTCCTGAGTTCAATACCCAGCCAACACATGGCGGCTTGCAACCATCTGTAATTGTCAATCATGCCCTCTTCTGGGGTGTCTGAAGACACCTACAGGGTACTCGAATAGACATAAAACAAACAAACAAACAAACAAACAAACAAATCTTTAACAATTAAAAACAAAAAGAATAAAATAAAGCGAAGGACCCGCCTTGGAGACCTGCCCGGTATTGCTCCAGAGTCTACTTTTTAAAACACAGAGGTAGGGGTTGGGGTTTTAGCTCAGTGGTAGAGTCCTTGCCTAGCAAGCTCAAGGACCTGGGTTCAGTCCTCAGCTCTGGGAGAAGAAAAAAAATACACACACACACACACACACACACAGAGAGAGAGAGAGAGAGAGAGAGAGAGAGAGAGAGAGAGTTTGACAGCAATAAAAAACAAAACAAAACCACTTTAAAATACAGAGATGTAAGGATACTCAGAGGGCTCAGAGGAAGCAACCAAGTGTTTGTTATATGGGTGCCAACAATATGGTTCATCTCTTCTTCTCTTCCACGTGGCATGGTGGCCAAGGTGGTGGGGAAACCACACAGTGAAAGGAATTGAACTACAGCACACAAGCAAGTCTCCCTCCCAGACATGAATAAAACTGAAATTAGGCTAAATGTACAATGAAAGGAAGCCAGGTGTTCGTGCATGTCTTTATTTCCATCATTCAAGAGGCAGAGGTGTTTAGAACTGTGTCTCTGTGAGATAGAGGAAGGCAGGCAGGCAGGCAGGCAGGCAGGCAGGCAGGCAGGCAGGCAGGCAGGCCTGATCTAGGTACTGATTTCCAGGTCTATGTGCAGACACCCCTGACTCAAATAAAGGAGTGAAAAGGAAAAAAAAATACAATTCACCTGGAAGGGTCAGCCAGCCATCAGATGCAGTGAACTAGAAAATTGGGATTCTCAACTGAGGCCTGTTCCCTCCCTCCCTCCCTCCCTCCCTCCCTCCCTCCCTCCCTCCCTCCCTTCCTTCCTTCCTTCCTTCCTTCCTTCCTTCCTTCCTGGCTTACAGACAGCCAGGTCCAAGCCCAAAAGAGTCCAGCAAGGAGCTTAGAGACTATGAGAGAGTGCACAGGTGTTCTAGGGAGGAATCAGCTCACCACCCAGCATCCCCATTTGGGTTCTTGTGCAATCGACACAGGGAGATTGACAATCTGGAATTTAGTGAGAAATCAAACAAGGGACACAGAATGCAAAATATTTATTTACACAGCAAGTGGGTCAGTTGGATTAGCAAGCTAGGACACCCACCCCCGACCCCATCCCAGCCCCCTACCACTGCCGGGTCTCCCTTCCTTGTTATCCCTTTCTCATGCCTCCCTCAATATGGGCACACAGGACCAGGAACATGTTTCTCTCAAAAACGCGTTTTCTGCTGTGAACTCAGTCTGGCAGAGAGTGAGTGGGTGAAGGATCCCTAAAGACCAGAGGGTTTATTAGAGGAAGGCTACCTCACAGTGTTCTTCACACCAGGAACAACAACAACAACAACAACAACAACAACAACAACAACAACAACAGCAACAGCAACAGCAACAGCAACAGCAACAGCAACAGCAACAATGAATCAACAAATGGTGGACAGGAGATGAGCAGGGATGCTGGGGGGATGGGAGGGAGGGTAGGGCTGGTGAATCTGCACCTCCCTGAAGGTCTGCCTGTGAAATACTGGTTGATATATGCCTAGTTGAGGACAATATTCCCCTCTCCTGTGGTTTTCAATGGGACATGACTTCATTGCCAGAGACTATGGAATTGTTTCCATTTTCCCCTTCAAGAACTGTGTTTAGATCTGTTACAGACAGGCTCTGGGTTTTGAAACAAACAAACAAACAAACACACACACACACACACACACACACACACACACACACACACACACACAACGAGAGAGAGAGAGAGAGAGAGAGAGAGAGAGAGAGAGAGAGAATAGAGAAAAACAGAGACAGACACAAGAGAATTTGATCTCTCTCTCTCTCTCTCTCTCTCTCTCTCTCTCTCTCTCTTTCTCTCCCCCTCCCCCCTCCCCTAGTTTCTCAGACTGGGTTTCTCTGTATTCGTCTGTAGGGCGGGAAGGACTGAAACTCTCAGATTCACCTTTCTCTGCCTCCCTAGTGCTGCTTTGATGGTAGTTTGGGGAGATTGGGATAGGAAGTAAAAAAGCTTGAGTGCTGATATCAAAGCCTCCCCTCCCCCCCACATGCATGCATGCATACACACACACACACACACACACACACACACACACACACACACACACCCCTACCTGTCTCCTTCACACAGTTATTAAAAACTTTTTAACTGTGATTTAGAAAGTGTCTAGGGCTGGAGAGATGGCTCAGCGGTTAAGAGCACCCGATTACTCTTCCAGAGGTCCTGAGTTCAATTCCCAGCAACCACATGGTGGCTCACAACCATCTGTAAAGAGATCCGAAGCCCTCTTCTGGTGTATCTGAAGACAGCTACAGTGTACTTATATATAATAAATGAATAAATCTTTAAAAAAAAAAAAAAAAAAGAAAGTGTCTAGATCATAGCTTCAGAGTCAGCACATCCTCTCCATACAGAAGACACTGACTGACTGACTGACTGACTGACTGACGGACGGACGGACGGACGGACGGACGGACACACACACACACACACACACACACACACACACACACACACACACACACAATACATATTTATATATTTAAAATGATGCTTAAAAAAAACCCGTCTTCCTGTATAACGGAGGTTTAAAGGGAATCTGGCTGACAGCACGTTTTTGTGGTGTTTTAATTCCTTTTTTTTTTTTTTAACCAAATAGGAGGGAGATCTGTTGTCCCTTTTATTAAAAGCCAAAGTATTAAGTGGCGAGCCGATGTTTCAACTTTCACCATTCTGTTCCTTTCACCAAAAAGAGGGGGTTCTTTGGCTTTTCCTTTCCTTTTTGAAACAAAACCAGTTGGCCTAGCTTCCCTGTTCCTTTTCCCTCTTCCACGGTATGCTCGATGAAATAAAGTAAACAAATGAAGTTTCTAGTTATGTATTTGTTTGGGAGACCCGAACTATCTCTCAAGAGAGAGTTGCGGGTGTTGGGGATTTAGCTCAGTGGTAGAGCGCTTGCCTAGCAAGCGCAAGGCCCTGGGTTCGGTCCCCAGCTACGGAAAAAGAAAAAAAAAAAAGAAAAAAAAAAAAAGAAAGAAAGAAAGAAAGAAAGAAAGAAAGAAAGAAAGAAAAGAAAAAAAGAAAAGGAAAAAAAAAAGAGCGAGTTGCATCTCCCCGCCGCCCCCCCACACACAAGGCCTCCTCCCTGTATGTGGGGGGAGGGGGAGGGGTGGACAGGAGCTAGCTGAGAGGGGGTGGGGTGGGGCGGGGCTGGAGAATATGCAGGTCCCTGAAGGTCAGTCGGGGAAATACTGCTGCTGCCCTAGCACGCTTCAGTGCCTCTTTAGAGTTTAGAGTTTTCTAAAGTTTTCTGCCTGAAATCAGCGAGTGATGATTTCACTGTGAAATGATGTCTGATCATCGCTCTCGCTGTCCTGTCAGGGCTCCGGCTCCTGGCAAATGTCTGACTGAAGGAAACCTTAGTTAGACTCACACCCAGCTGTTTGGAAATGGTAATGGAGTTGATAGCACACCCTGGGGGAAAGAGGCAGACTCCCTTTTTGCTCACTCTCAATTCCCAGCCTCGCCTTGCCAGCTCGGGGATTTCTAAGTAAGGGTGAATCTGGACCATATATGTACAGGGTTTGGCGTTTCTGATTCATGTTTAATGTTTAGTTAAATAAAGCTTGTCAAGGGCTGGAGAGATGGCTCCGAGGTTAAGAGCACTCACCGCTCTGCTCTTCCAGAGGTCCTGAGTTCGATTCCACAGAAACCACATGGTGGCTCACAACCCTCTGCAAAGGGATATCCCATGCACTCTACTGCCCTGTGTATATGAAAAGGGCTTTAGTGTACTCAATGTAAGTGAAAATAAATAAGTAAACCTTTAAAAGAATGAAACAAAATGAAGCTTGCAAAGAAATTGAGCATCTTAAAATGCCAGGCACGTTTATCCGCTCCTTTTTTTTTATTTCGTGTGTGGATCACATAACCACAGAGGTGGTTCCCCTTTCCTTAACCTCGACAGCCCAACTGGGACAGAAGTGCAAACTATCATCTACCTATCTGGGAGTGGAGTGGTTGGATACAGGGAGATGGAGCATTTGCAGTTAGTAAAGTTCTGATGTCGGTTTTTATTTCCTTTCATTTTTGGATAGATATCGGGAGCCTTTTTTTTTTTTAAGTACAAATTTTGTTTTCTGTGCAACATTCTGATCATAGTTTCCCATCGCAAAGCTCTTTCCAGATCCTTCCTCCCCATCCACCACCCCGTACTAACCCAGGCCTGCCCTTAGATGTGGTTGATGCATACCCAGGTGAGTCTCCATTGGAGAAAGGACGATATTCCCATCTCCTATGACTGTCAATGGCCGATGACCTAAATGCCAGTGACTTCGGACTTGACTCCATTTTCCCCTCTGAGAACTGGGTTTGGATCTGTTGAATGCAGGCAGGCCCTCGGTTTTGAAACAAACAAACAAACAAACAAACAAACAAACAAACACACCAAAAAATATTTAAAGCAGGCAACAACTGCCTGCACGCCAAGAGACTGTTGACTCCTCTTTGGAGATAGTACGATGTGAAACTTGCTTAATAAAGTAGAGTCCACACAACACAAAGGGAACACTTTAACAAATTATGAAGGAGAGAGGGGGGGGGGTATGTTTATCTACCTCCTCTTGTTTCTCAGACTAGAGATTTCATCTTCCTCTGTCTCTCGAGTGCTGGTGGCTTTGCTGCTGGTTTGGGGGGGGGATTGGGATAGGGATAGGAAGAGAAAAGGCTTGAGTGCTGATTTTAAAGCTCTCTCTCTCTCTAAAGCTCTCTCTCTCTAAAGCTCTCTCTCTCTCTCTCCCCCCCTCCTTCTCTCTCTCTTTACACACACACACACACACACACACACACACACACACACACACACACTCACTTCCTAGGATGAAAGAAAAGAAATGAAAAGGAAGGCACCCATGGTGATGCATGACTTTGATCTCACTTTGGTCTCAGCACTGGAGAGGAAGATAGGAAGACCTATCTAGATGCAACGTGAAGAAGGCCTATGTCAGATGAGTTAATGGCTAGGGAACTGTTAGCTGGCTAGTCTGCCATTTTGTTGCAGTTGCTAGTATTATAAGGACACTTTCTCATTGGTTGTTTCTGCTGTTGCTGCCAGAATTCATTACATATTCTGTTAGGCTCTTCTGTGTGATAACACACTCAGAAACCGAACACTGTTGAAGTCAGTCTAACTGCTTTCTTTGTTGTCTAGTTACCCGCAATAATCTTGGACCTGAACTGAACACCCAGCAGCACTTCCCGCACCCACCCATGTATAAGCTTTTATAACCTGGACCACCAACACTAGAGCGACAGGGCAGACAGAGACTATTTGGAACCGGACTTCCATTTTGAGTTTTTGTTTGTGTTCTTGTTTTTTTCTCCTGTCCTGTCCTGTCCTGTCCTGTCCTGTCCTGTCCTGTCCTGTCCTATCCTGTCCTCTCTGTCTGTATGTCTGTCTGTCTGTCTGTCTGTCTGTCTGTCTGTCTGTAAATCCACACATATAGTTCTTTCCACATCTTATATCTCAAAACAAATAATGCTTGCTGTGATCCTCATTTCATTCAAGGGTACTACTCTCTAGACCAGAGGAGCCCCCTTACAATTCTCCACAGGTAGTGATGACCGGAGTGTTCAGTGCGACTAAGCAGGAATTATATGGTTGCCGCCATTATGCTTGATCTTACCGAAGGTAGGGTTGCGGGGCATGGTTGCCACGATGGCGACCAGTAGACCGTGATTGAGGAGACCGAACAATAATTAACCTACAATTCTCCCTCTCTGTCAACTGTTTCTCTGTCACTCTCTGTCTCTCTTCCCTCCTTCCCTCCCCCGTCTCTCAGACCTGAATGAGCATTGGAACTAAAGTAAATGTACATGTGAAAAGAAGCCAGGTGTGGTGCTGCATGTCTTTGATTGCATCACTTGAGAGGTGAAGGTGGGTAGAACTCTGTGAGCAGGCTGCAGACCTGAACCAGGTACTGATTTCCAGGGCTTTTGTGCAAAGACCCCTGACTCAACTAAAGAAATGAGGAGGAAAATAAAGAAACAGATACAATTAACTTGGAATAAACCAAACAAACTAAGAAAAAGGAAAGGCAGTAATGGAGTGGCCTGGCTTACAGAGGAGGGGCAGACATTTATCTGCCATTGCCTCCTCGGTTGAACACACAAACACACGCATGGGGGAGGGGGGAGAGACAGAGACAGAGAGAGACAGAGAGACAGAGAGAGGAAGAGAGACAGAGACAGGGAGACAGAGAGAGAGACAGACACAGAGAGAGAGAGACAGACAGACAGAGACAGAGAGACACAGAAAATTCGATCCCTGTCTCTCTCTCTCTCTCTCTCTCTCTCTCTCTCTCTCTCTCTCTCTCTCTCTCTCTCATCACAGGCTGAGCTCAGGGACAGTGAGTTCCACACTCACTCAGAGAAAAACTCTGTCTCCAGTCACCCTCACCCACACGCCTTCAAAATGATCCATTGTACTATTTTAGATTTATGTCTGAGGAGCCCCTCTCCCTCCGCCTCCTCCTGTTACGTTGTAGAAACGTTTAATCCCAAACAGGGCTTCTCTCCTACCCTGCCTTGATGATTCTGTTCCTGGATAAAAGATACACAAGCTTTATTATCTACAGGAAGCCTTAAATAGCACTAGAAGACCTGGGCAGGCAGATATCTACCCTCTAGGTTGTTAGTTTTGGGGGTTTTGTTTGTTTGTTTGTTTTTGTGTTTTTTGTTGTTGTTTTTAATTTTTTTAGATTTGTTTTTTATTTATCTGAGTATGCTGCAGTTATCTTCAGACACACCAGAAGAGATCAATCAGATCTCATTACAGATGGTTGTGAGCCACCATGTGGTTGCTGGCAATTGAACTCAGGACGTCTGGAAGAGCAGTCAGTGCTCTTAACCGCTGAGCCATCTCTCCAGCCCCTGTTGTTGTTTTTTGTTTTGGTCAAAAACCTGGATTCTCGGGGTTGGGGATTTAGCTCAGTGGTAGAGCGCTTGCCTAGCAAGCGCAAGGCCCTGGGAAGAGCAAGGTCCCCAGCTCCGGAAAAAAAGAAAAGAGGAAGAAAAAACAAACAAAACAAACAAAACAAAAAAAACCCTCTGGATTCTCAGGAGCTGTGTGGTGTGTCCTCTTATGTTCTGGTGCCCTCTTCTGGCATGCAGACATATAGGAATCAGAGAGAGCCCACATTTTTGTCCAGGAACAAACAAACTGCCAAACTGCCAAACAAACAACAAAGGATTGTAGGTTTTGACTGGCTCTGTAGGTTTCAGAGAAAGGCAGGGCAGACCTCTGTGAGTTTGGGACTAGACTACTCTACCGAGCAAGTTCCAGGGAGGGATTCCACAGGAGCACAGTGGACTGGACAAAATTTTGACTTTGTAATTTTATTTTTTGCCCAATTGGGATTTATGATTTGATTGTCACAAAACTTATACCTTTCATTTTATTTTATTTTCGGCCAAAATTTCATTTTCAGTTTCACTTCCGATTTAACTTTTAATTTCTTGTCGCGCTTATGTTCGGATCGAGTTAATTCTCTGGGGAGCTGTGCCCTTGCCACTGGTGCTGGCAGAAGGGGATCCCGAGATCTAGAGGTTCTGTGTGGTGGGCTGTGTGGCAGAGGAAAAAAATGAAATTAAGAACATATATAAATCTATGGATTTGTATAAGGAGAAACGTATGGTATGGTGGGAAGATGTAAGGGAGAGAAAAATAAAAAAAAAAAGATAGATAGATAGATAGATAGATAGATAGATAGATAGATAGATAGAGTGATTCATGCTCCCAGCCTCCTATGTACAGAGTTCCCCGAGGCGTTTTTACTCGCCAAATAAAGACTGCGGTGTTTCCCAACACACCATGTGAATGTCCGTGGCTGTCGAAATTATTTCATTTATGTTTTTCACGTTTGTCGTCCGTGTCACTTCAAAGGCCATTGTGACTTCAGTCTTGTTATTGATTCATATATGCTTTCTATTTCTTTTCATTTTTCAAAACCTTTTTGTCTAAATTGTATTTGTCATTCACCTTGATTTAAACATTTATTAAAGTCCAGTTTGCCATTTATTCGTATTTACTCGTACTTTATTATTATTTTATAAATTTATTCCATCATTTCGTTTCAGTCGTCTATATTTGCCCTTCCTCTCGTTCCCGCTTTTCTTTTTTTTTCTTTTTTCTTTTTTCTTTTTTCAGAGCTGGGGACTGAACCCAGGGCCTTGCATTTGCTAGGCAAGCACTCTACCACAGAGCTAAATCCCCAACCCCGTCGTTCCCACTTTATGTCTGTTAACATTTAATTGTTTTATCTCCCTTGTCCTTCTGTGTCCCTCGTCTTAATTTCTGCTTTATTGTTTTCTTTTTTTTTTTTTAATTTATTTATTTAACGCATGTGAGTACACTGTAGCTGTCTTCAGACACACCAGAAGAGGGCATCAGATCTCATTACAGATGGTTGTGAGCCACCATGTGGTTGCTGGGATTTGAACTCAGGACCTCTGGGAGAGCGGTCAGTGCTCTTAACCGCTGAGCCATCTCTCCATCCCATCTGTTTTATTGTTTACATCGCACTTACTCTGTTTTTATGGCGATCTATTAACTTTTTTCCATGTCAGTCGTCGGTATCTGTTGATCACCTTGATTTTATTTTTTTTTTTCTTTTTTCTTTTTTTCGGAGCTGGGGACCGAACCCAGGGCCTTACTCTTGCTAGGCAAGCGCTCTACCACTGAGCTAAATCCCCAACCCCGATCACCTTGATTTTTGTTTTATTGTTTATTCACATTGACTCTTTATTCATTATTATTTTTAAGTAAAATAAAATAAATAAAATTTAAATATGGTAAAAATATTTGTTAAACAGATATTAAAAGGGAGGTCTACAGCAGATTTTTAAACTAACGGGCACACACACACACACACACACACACACACACACACAAATATCTCCCAGAGGTCCTGAGTTCAATTACCAGCAACCACAAGGTGGCTGACAACCATCTGTAATGGGATCTGATGCTCTCTTCTGGTGTGTCTGAAAATAGCTACAGTGTACTCTTACGCATAAATAAAATAAATAAATCTTTAAAAAAAAAATAAAATATGAGGTTGGCTCTCTTTGCTCCTCTCTTTGCTCTTTTGCTCTTCCTCTCTTCCCCTCTTCCCCTTTGTCCCTTCTCTCCCCATTCCCCTCCCAAATTCTCTCCACGTGCTCATGACTGGCCTTTACTCTCTTCTTCTACCTTTCTTCTCTCATTAAACCTCTCCGTGGAGGGGGAGGGGTGTGTGTGTGAGTGGGGGGAGGGGGGAATGAGGTTGACCAGTCTTCCTGTGTAACAGAGGTTTAAAAGGAGGCTGGTCGACAAAACGTTTTTTTTTGTGGTTTTTATTCTCTCTCTCTCTCTCTCTCTCTCTCTCTCTCTCTCTCTCTTTCTCTCTCTCTCTCTTAATCAACTCGGAAGTCGATCTGCTGTCCCTTTTATTAAAAGCCAAAGTATTAAGTGGCGAGCCGATGTTTCAACTTTCACCATTCTGTTCCTTTCACCAAAAAGAGGGGGTTCTTTGGCTTTTCCTTTCCTTTTTGAAACAAAACGAAAGGAGGAGCTCGACCAGTTGGCCTAGCTTCCCTGTTCCTTTTCCCTCTTCCACGGTATGCTCGATGAAATAAAGTAAATAAATGAAGTTTCTAGTTATGTATTTGTTTGGGAGACCCGAACTCTCTCTCAAGAGAGAGTTGCATCTTCCCGCTGCCGCCCCCCCCCCCCACACACACACAAGGCCTCCTCCCTGTATGTGGGGGGAGGGGGAGGGGTGGACAGGAGCTAGCTGAGAGGGGGTGGGGTGGGGCGGGGCTGGAGAATATGCAGGTCCCTGAAGGTCAGTCGGGGAAGTACTGCTGCTGCCCTAGCACGCTTCAGTGCCTCTTTAGAGTTTAGAGTTTTCTAAAGTTTTCTGCCTGAAATCAGCGAGTGATGATTTCACTGTGAAATGATGTCTGATCATCGCTCTCGCTGTCCTGTCAGGGCTCCGGCTCCTGGCAAATGTCTGACTGAAGGAAACCTTAGTTAGACTCACACCCAGCTGTTTGGAAATGGTAATGGAGTTGATAGCACACCCTGGGGGAAAGAGGCAGACTCCCTTTTTGCTCACTCTCAATTCCCAGCCTCGCCCTGCCAGCTCGGGGATTTCTAAGTAAGGGTGAATCTGGACCATATATGTACAGGGTTTGGCGTTTCTGATTCATGTTTAATGTTTAGTTAAATAAAGCTTGTCAAGGGCTGGAGAGATGGCTCTCCACAGAGGTGGTTCCCCTTTTCTTAACCCAACTGGGACAGAAGTGCAAACTATCATCTACCTATCTGGGAGTGGAGTGGTTGGATACAGGGAGATGGAGCATTTGCAGTTAGTAAAGTTCTGCTGTCGGTTTTGTTTTGTTTTGTTTTGTTTTGTTTTGTTTCCTTTCATTTTTGGATAGATTTTTTGGATAGCCTTTTTTTTTTTTTCTTTTTAAATACAAATTTTGTTTTCTGTGCAACATTCTGATCATAGTTTCCCATCGCAAAGCTCTTTCCAGATCCTTCCTCCCCATCCACCACCCCGTACTAACCCAGGCCTGCCCTTAGATGTGGTTGATGCATACCCAGGTGAGTCTCCATTGGAGAAAGGACGATATTCCCATCTCCTATGACTGTCAATGGCCGATGACCTAAATGCCAGTGACTTCGGACTTGACTCCATTTTCCCCTCTGAGAACTGGGTTTGGATCTGTTGAATGCAGGCAGGCCCTCGGTTTTGAAACAAACAAACAAACAAACAAACAAACAAACAAACAAACACACCAAAAAATATTTAAAGCAGGCAACAACTGCCTGCACGCCAAGAGACTGTTGACTCCTCTTTGGAGATAGTACGATGTGAAACTTGCTTAATAAAGTAGAGTCCACACAACACAAAGGGAACACTTTAACAAATTATGAAGGAGAGAGGGGGGGGGGTATGTTTATCTACCTCCTCTTGTTTCTCAGACTAGAGATTTCATCTTCCTCTGTCTCTCGAGTGCTGGTGGCTTTGCTGCTGGTTTGGGGGGGGGATTGGGATAGGGATAGGAAGAGAAAAGGCTTGAGTGCTGATTTTAAAGCTCTCTCTCTCTCTAAAGCTCTCTCTCTCTAAAGCTCTCTCTCTCTCTCTCCCCCCCTCCTTCTCTCTCTCTTTACACACACACACACACACACACACACACACACACACACACACACACACTCACTTCCTAGGATGAAAGAAAAGAAATGAAAAGGAAGGCACCCATGGTGATGCATGACTTTGATCTCACTTTGGTCTCAGCACTGGAGAGGAAGATAGGAAGACCTATCTAGATGCAACGTGAAGAAGGCCTATGTCAGATGAGTTAATGGCTAGGGAACTGTTAGCTGGCTAGTCTGCCATTTTGTTGCAGTTGCTAGTATTATAAGGACACTTTCTCATTGGTTGTTTCTGCTGTTGCTGCCAGAATTCATTACATATTCTGTTAGGCTCTTCTGTGTGATAACACACTCAGAAACCGAACACTGTTGAAGTCAGTCTAACTGCTTTCTTTGTTGTCTAGTTACCCGCAATAATCTTGGACCTGAACTGAACACCCAGCAGCACTTCCCGCACCCACCCATGTATAAGCTTTTATAACCTGGACCACCAACACTAGAGCGACAGGGCAGACAGAGACTATTTGGAACCGGACTTCCATTTTGAGTTTTTGTTTGTGTTCTTGTTTTTTTCTCCTGTCCTGTCCTGTCCTGTCCTGTCCTGTCCTGTCCTGTCCTGTCCTGTCCTATCCTGTCCTCTCTGTCTGTATGTCTGTCTGTCTGTCTGTCTGTCTGTCTGTCTGTCTGTAAATCCACACATATAGTTCTTTCCACATCTTATATCTCAAAACAAATAATGCTTGCTGTGATCCTCATTTCATTCAAGGGTACTACTCTCTAGACCAGAGGAGCCCCCTTACAATTCTCCACAGGTAGTGATGACCGGAGTGTTCAGTGCGACTAAGCAGGAATTATATGGTTGCCGCCATTATGCTTGATCTTACCGAAGGTAGGGTTGCGGGGCATGGTTGCCACGATGGCGACCAGTAGACCGTGATTGAGGAGACCGAACAATAATTAACCTACAATTCTCCCTCTCTGTCAACTGTTTCTCTGTCACTCTCTGTCTCTCTTCCCTCCTTCCCTCCCCCGTCTCTCAGACCTGAATGAGCATTGGAACTAAAGTAAATGTACATGTGAAAAGAAGCCAGGTGTGGTGCTGCATGTCTTTGATTGCATCACTTGAGAGGTGAAGGTGGGTAGAACTCTGTGAGCAGGCTGCAGACCTGAACCAGGTACTGATTTCCAGGGCTTTTGTGCAAAGACCCCTGACTCAACTAAAGAAATGAGGAGGAAAATAAAGAAACAGATACAATTAACTTGGAATAAACCAAACAAACTAAGAAAAAGGAAAGGCAGTAATGGAGTGGCCTGGCTTACAGAGGAGGGGCAGACATTTATCTGCCATTGCCTCCTCGGTTGAACACACAAACACACGCATGGGGGAGGGGGGAGAGACAGAGACAGAGAGAGACAGAGAGACAGAGAGAGGAAGAGAGACAGAGACAGGGAGACAGAGAGAGAGACAGACACAGAGAGAGAGAGACAGACAGACAGAGACAGAGAGACACAGAAAATTCGATCCCTGTCTCTCTCTCTCTCTCTCTCTCTCTCTCTCTCTCTCTCTCTCTCTCTCATCACAGGCTGAGCTCAGGGACAGTGAGTTCCACACTCACTCAGAGAAAAACTCTGTCTCCAGTCACCCTCACCCACACGCCTTCAAAATGATCCATTGTACTATTTTAGATTTATGTCTGAGGAGCCCCTCTCCCTCCGCCTCCTCCTGTTACGTTGTAGAAACGTTTAATCCCAAACAGGGCTTCTCTCCTACCCTGCCTTGATGATTCTGTTCCTGGATAAAAGATACACAAGCTTTATTATCTACAGGAAGCCTTAAATAGCACTAGAAGACCTGGGCAGGCAGATATCTACCCTCTAGGTTGTTAGTTTTGGGGGTTTTGTTTGTTTGTTTGTTTTTGTGTTTTTTGTTGTTGTTTTTAATTTTTTTAGATTTGTTTTTTATTTATCTGAGTATGCTGCAGTTATCTTCAGACACACCAGAAGAGATCAATCAGATCTCATTACAGATGGTTGTGAGCCACCATGTGGTTGCTGGCAATTGAACTCAGGACGTCTGGAAGAGCAGTCAGTGCTCTTAACCGCTGAGCCATCTCTCCAGCCCCTGTTGTTGTTTTTTGTTTTGGTCAAAAACCTGGATTCTCGGGGTTGGGGATTTAGCTCAGTGGTAGAGCGCTTGCCTAGCAAGCGCAAGGCCCTGGGAAGAGCAAGGTCCCCAGCTCCGGAAAAAAAGAAAAGAGGAAGAAAAAACAAACAAAACAAACAAAACAAAAAAAACCCTCTGGATTCTCAGGAGCTGTGTGGTGTGTCCTCTTATGTTCTGGTGCCCTCTTCTGGCATGCAGACATATAGGAATCAGAGAGAGCCCACATTTTTGTCCAGGAACAAACAAACTGCCAAACTGCCAAACAAACAACAAAGGATTGTAGGTTTTGACTGGCTCTGTAGGTTTCAGAGAAAGGCAGGGCAGACCTCTGTGAGTTTGGGACTAGACTACTCTACCGAGCAAGTTCCAGGGAGGGATTCCACAGGAGCACAGTGGACTGGACAAAATTTTGACTTTGTAATTTTATTTTTTGCCCAATTGGGATTTATGATTTGATTGTCACAAAACTTATACCTTTCATTTTATTTTATTTTCGGCCAAAATTTCATTTTCAGTTTCACTTCCGATTTAACTTTTAATTTCTTGTCGCGCTTATGTTCGGATCGAGTTAATTCTCTGGGGAGCTGTGCCCTTGCCACTGGTGCTGGCAGAAGGGGATCCCGAGATCTAGAGGTTCTGTGTGGTGGGCTGTGTGGCAGAGGAAAAAAATGAAATTAAGAACATATATAAATCTATGGATTTGTATAAGGAGAAACGTATGGTATGGTGGGAAGATGTAAGGGAGAGAAAAATAAAAAAAAAAAGATAGATAGATAGATAGATAGATAGATAGATAGATAGATAGAGTGATTCATGCTCCCAGCCTCCTATGTACAGAGTTCCCCGAGGCGTTTTTACTCGCCAAATAAAGACTGCGGTGTTTCCCAACACACCATGTGAATGTCCGTGGCTGTCGAAATTATTTCATTTATGTTTTTCACGTTTGTCGTCCGTGTCACTTCAAAGGCCATTGTGACTTCAGTCTTGTTATTGATTCATATATGCTTTCTATTTCTTTTCATTTTTCAAAACCTTTTTGTCTAAATTGTATTTGTCATTCACCTTGATTTAAACATTTATTAAAGTCCAGTTTGCCATTTATTCGTATTTACTCGTACTTTATTATTATTTTATAAATTTATTCCATCATTTCGTTTCAGTCGTCTATATTTGCCCTTCCTCTCGTTCCCGCTTTTCTTTTTTTTTCTTTTTTCTTTTTTCTTTTTTCAGAGCTGGGGACTGAACCCAGGGCCTTGCATTTGCTAGGCAAGCACTCTACCACAGAGCTAAATCCCCAACCCCGTCGTTCCCACTTTATGTCTGTTAACATTTAATTGTTTTATCTCCCTTGTCCTTCTGTGTCCCTCGTCTTAATTTCTGCTTTATTGTTTTCTTTTTTTTTTTTTAATTTATTTATTTAACGCATGTGAGTACACTGTAGCTGTCTTCAGACACACCAGAAGAGGGCATCAGATCTCATTACAGATGGTTGTGAGCCACCATGTGGTTGCTGGGATTTGAACTCAGGACCTCTGGGAGAGCGGTCAGTGCTCTTAACCGCTGAGCCATCTCTCCATCCCATCTGTTTTATTGTTTACATCGCACTTACTCTGTTTTTATGGCGATCTATTAACTTTTTTCCATGTCAGTCGTCGGTATCTGTTGATCACCTTGATTTTATTTTTTTTTTTCTTTTTTCTTTTTTTCGGAGCTGGGGACCGAACCCAGGGCCTTACTCTTGCTAGGCAAGCGCTCTACCACTGAGCTAAATCCCCAACCCCGATCACCTTGATTTTTGTTTTATTGTTTATTCACATTGACTCTTTATTCATTATTATTTTTAAGTAAAATAAAATAAATAAAATTTAAATATGGTAAAAATATTTGTTAAACAGATATTAAAAGGGAGGTCTACAGCAGATTTTTAAACTAACGGGCACACACACACACACACACACACACACACACACACACAAATATCTCCCAGAGGTCCTGAGTTCAATTACCAGCAACCACAAGGTGGCTGACAACCATCTGTAATGGGATCTGATGCTCTCTTCTGGTGTGTCTGAAAATAGCTACAGTGTACTCTTACGCATAAATAAAATAAATAAATCTTTAAAAAAAAAATAAAATATGAGGTTGGCTCTCTTTGCTCCTCTCTTTGCTCTTTTGCTCTTCCTCTCTTCCCCTCTTCCCCTTTGTCCCTTCTCTCCCCATTCCCCTCCCAAATTCTCTCCACGTGCTCATGACTGGCCTTTACTCTCTTCTTCTACCTTTCTTCTCTCATTAAACCTCTCCGTGGAGGGGGAGGGGTGTGTGTGTGAGTGGGGGGAGGGGGGAATGAGGTTGACCAGTCTTCCTGTGTAACAGAGGTTTAAAAGGAGGCTGGTCGACAAAACGTTTTTTTTTGTGGTTTTTATTCTCTCTCTCTCTCTCTCTCTCTCTCTCTCTCTCTCTCTCTCTTTCTCTCTCTCTCTCTTAATCAACTCGGAAGTCGATCTGCTGTCCCTTTTATTAAAAGCCAAAGTATTAAGTGGCGAGCCGATGTTTCAACTTTCACCATTCTGTTCCTTTCACCAAAAAGAGGGGGTTCTTTGGCTTTTCCTTTCCTTTTTGAAACAAAACGAAAGGAGGAGCTCGACCAGTTGGCCTAGCTTCCCTGTTCCTTTTCCCTCTTCCACGGTATGCTCGATGAAATAAAGTAAATAAATGAAGTTTCTAGTTATGTATTTGTTTGGGAGACCCGAACTCTCTCTCAAGAGAGAGTTGCATCTTCCCGCTGCCGCCCCCCCCCCCCACACACACACAAGGCCTCCTCCCTGTATGTGGGGGGAGGGGGAGGGGTGGACAGGAGCTAGCTGAGAGGGGGTGGGGTGGGGCGGGGCTGGAGAATATGCAGGTCCCTGAAGGTCAGTCGGGGAAGTACTGCTGCTGCCCTAGCACGCTTCAGTGCCTCTTTAGAGTTTAGAGTTTTCTAAAGTTTTCTGCCTGAAATCAGCGAGTGATGATTTCACTGTGAAATGATGTCTGATCATCGCTCTCGCTGTCCTGTCAGGGCTCCGGCTCCTGGCAAATGTCTGACTGAAGGAAACCTTAGTTAGACTCACACCCAGCTGTTTGGAAATGGTAATGGAGTTGATAGCACACCCTGGGGGAAAGAGGCAGACTCCCTTTTTGCTCACTCTCAATTCCCAGCCTCGCCCTGCCAGCTCGGGGATTTCTAAGTAAGGGTGAATCTGGACCATATATGTACAGGGTTTGGCGTTTCTGATTCATGTTTAATGTTTAGTTAAATAAAGCTTGTCAAGGGCTGGAGAGATGGCTCTCCACAGAGGTGGTTCCCCTTTTCTTAACCCAACTGGGACAGAAGTGCAAACTATCATCTACCTATCTGGGAGTGGAGTGGTTGGATACAGGGAGATGGAGCATTTGCAGTTAGTAAAGTTCTGCTGTCGGTTTTGTTTTGTTTTGTTTTGTTTTGTTTTGTTTCCTTTCATTTTTGGATAGATTTTTTGGATAGCCTTTTTTTTTTTTCTTTTTAAATACAAATTTTGTTTTCTGTGCAACATTCTGATCATAGTTTCCCATCGCAAAGCTCTTTCCAGATCCTTCCTCCCCATCCACCACCCCGTACTAACCCAGGCCTGCCCTTAGATGTGGTTGATGCATACCCAGGTGAGTCTCCATTGGAGAAAGGACGATATTCCCATCTCCTATGACTGTCAATGGCCGATGACCTAAATGCCAGTGACTTCGGACTTGACTCCATTTTCCCCTCTGAGAACTGGGTTTGGATCTGTTGAATGCAGGCAGGCCCTCGGTTTTGAAACAAACAAACAAACAAACAAACAAACAAACAAACAAACACACCAAAAAATATTTAAAGCAGGCAACAACTGCCTGCACGCCAAGAGACTGTTGACTCCTCTTTGGAGATAGTACGATGTGAAACTTGCTTAATAAAGTAGAGTCCACACAACACAAAGGGAACACTTTAACAAATTATGAAGGAGAGAGGGGGGGGGTATGTTTATCTACCTCCTCTTGTTTCTCAGACTAGAGATTTCATCTTCCTCTGTCTCTCGAGTGCTGGTGGCTTTGCTGCTGGTTTGGGGGGGGGGATTGGGATAGGGATAGGAAGAGAAAAGGCTTGAGTGCTGATTTTAAAGCTCTCTCTCTCTCTAAAGCTCTCTCTCTCTAAAGCTCTCTCTCTCTCTCTCCCCCCCTCCTTCTCTCTCTCTTTACACACACACACACACACACACACACACACACACACACACACACACACACACACTCACTTCCTAGGATGAAAGAAAAGAAATGAAAAGGAAGGCACCCATGGTGATGCATGACTTTGATCTCACTTTGGTCTCAGCACTGGAGAGGAAGATAGGAAGACCTATCTAGATGCAACGTGAAGAAGGCCTATGTCAGATGAGTTAATGGCTAGGGAACTGTTAGCTGGCTAGTCTGCCATTTTGTTGCAGTTGCTAGTATTATAAGGACACTTTCTCATTGGTTGTTTCTGCTGTTGCTGCCAGAATTCATTACATATTCTGTTAGGCTCTTCTGTGTGATAACACACTCAGAAACCGAACACTGTTGAAGTCAGTCTAACTGCTTTCTTTGTTGTCTAGTTACCCGCAATAATCTTGGACCTGAACTGAACACCCAGCAGCACTTCCCGCACCCACCCATGTATAAGCTTTTATAACCTGGACCACCAACACTAGAGCGACAGGGCAGACAGAGACTATTTGGAACCGGACTTCCATTTTGAGTTTTTGTTTGTGTTCTTGTTTTTTTCTCCTGTCCTGTCCTGTCCTGTCCTGTCCTGTCCTGTCCTGTCCTGTCCTATCCTGTCCTCTCTGTCTGTATGTCTGTCTGTCTGTCTGTCTGTCTGTCTGTCTGTCTGTCTGTAAATCCACACATATAGTTCTTTCCACATCTTATATCTCAAAACAAATAATGCTTGCTGTGATCCTCATTTCATTCAAGGGTACTACTCTCTAGACCAGAGGAGCCCCCTTACAATTCTCCACAGGTAGTGATGACCGGAGTGTTCAGTGCGACTAAGCAGGAATTATATGGTTGCCGCCATTATGCTTGATCTTACCGAAGGTAGGGTTGCGGGGCATGGTTGCCACGATGGCGACCAGTAGACCGTGATTGAGGAGACCGAACAATAATTAACCTACAATTCTCCCTCTCTGTCAACTGTTTCTCTGTCACTCTCTGTCTCTCTTCCCTCCTTCCCTCCCCCGTCTCTCAGACCTGAATGAGCATTGGAACTAAAGTAAATGTACATGTGAAAAGAAGCCAGGTGTGGTGCTGCATGTCTTTGATTGCATCACTTGAGAGGTGAAGGTGGGTAGAACTCTGTGAGCAGGCTGCAGACCTGAACCAGGTACTGATTTCCAGGGCTTTTGTGCAAAGACCCCTGACTCAACTAAAGAAATGAGGAGGAAAATAAAGAAACAGATACAATTAACTTGGAATAAACCAAACAAACTAAGAAAAAGGAAAGGCAGTAATGGAGTGGCCTGGCTTACAGAGGAGGGGCAGACATTTATCTGCCATTGCCTCCTCGGTTGAACACACAAACACACGCATGGGGGAGGGGGGAGAGACAGAGACAGAGAGAGACAGAGAGACAGAGAGAGGAAGAGAGACAGAGACAGGGAGACAGAGAGAGAGACAGACACAGAGAGAGAGAGACAGACAGACAGAGACAGAGAGACACAGAAAATTCGATCCCTGTCTCTCTCTCTCTCTCTCTCTCTCTCTCTCTCTCTCTCTCTCTCTCTCATCACAGGCTGAGCTCAGGGACAGTGAGTTCCACACTCACTCAGAGAAAAACTCTGTCTCCAGTCACCCTCACCCACACGCCTTCAAAATGATCCATTGTACTATTTTAGATTTATGTCTGAGGAGCCCCTCTCCCTCCGCCTCCTCCTGTTACGTTGTAGAAACGTTTAATCCCAAACAGGGCTTCTCTCCTACCCTGCCTTGATGATTCTGTTCCTGGATAAAAGATACACAAGCTTTATTATCTACAGGAAGCCTTAAATAGCACTAGAAGACCTGGGCAGGCAGATATCTACCCTCTAGGTTGTTAGTTTTGGGGGTTTTGTTTGTTTGTTTGTTTTTGTGTTTTTTGTTGTTGTTTTTAATTTTTTTAGATTTGTTTTTTATTTATCTGAGTATGCTGCAGTTATCTTCAGACACACCAGAAGAGATCAATCAGATCTCATTACAGATGGTTGTGAGCCACCATGTGGTTGCTGGCAATTGAACTCAGGACGTCTGGAAGAGCAGTCAGTGCTCTTAACCGCTGAGCCATCTCTCCAGCCCCTGTTGTTGTTTTTTGTTTTGGTCAAAAACCTGGATTCTCGGGGTTGGGGATTTAGCTCAGTGGTAGAGCGCTTGCCTAGCAAGCGCAAGGCCCTGGGAAGAGCAAGGTCCCCAGCTCCGGAAAAAAAGAAAAGAGGAAGAAAAAACAAACAAAACAAACAAAACAAAAAAAACCCTCTGGATTCTCAGGAGCTGTGTGGTGTGTCCTCTTATGTTCTGGTGCCCTCTTCTGGCATGCAGACATATAGGAATCAGAGAGAGCCCACATTTTTGTCCAGGAACAAACAAACTGCCAAACTGCCAAACAAACAACAAAGGATTGTAGGTTTTGACTGGCTCTGTAGGTTTCAGAGAAAGGCAGGGCAGACCTCTGTGAGTTTGGGACTAGACTACTCTACCGAGCAAGTTCCAGGGAGGGATTCCACAGGAGCACAGTGGACTGGACAAAATTTTGACTTTGTAATTTTATTTTTTGCCCAATTGGGATTTATGATTTGATTGTCACAAAACTTATACCTTTCATTTTATTTTATTTTCGGCCAAAATTTCATTTTCAGTTTCACTTCCGATTTAACTTTTAATTTCTTGTCGCGCTTATGTTCGGATCGAGTTAATTCTCTGGGGAGCTGTGCCCTTGCCACTGGTGCTGGCAGAAGGGGATCCCGAGATCTAGAGGTTCTGTGTGGTGGGCTGTGTGGCAGAGGAAAAAAATGAAATTAAGAACATATATAAATCTATGGATTTGTATAAGGAGAAACGTATGGTATGGTGGGAAGATGTAAGGGAGAGAAAAATAAAAAAAAAAAGATAGATAGATAGATAGATAGATAGATAGATAGATAGATAGATAGATAGAGTGATTCATGCTCCCAGCCTCCTATGTACAGAGTTCCCCGAGGCGTTTTTACTCGCCAAATAAAGACTGCGGTGTTTCCCAACACACCATGTGAATGTCCGTGGCTGTCGAAATTATTTCATTTATGTTTTTCACGTTTGTCGTCCGTGTCACTTCAAAGGCCATTGTGACTTCAGTCTTGTTATTGATTCATATATGCTTTCTATTTCTTTTCATTTTTCAAAACCTTTTTGTCTAAATTGTATTTGTCATTCACCTTGATTTAAACATTTATTAAAGTCCAGTTTGCCATTTATTCGTATTTACTCGTACTTTATTATTATTTTATAAATTTATTCCATCATTTCGTTTCAGTCGTCTATATTTGCCCTTCCTCTCGTTCCCGCTTTTCTTTTTTTTTCTTTTTTCTTTTCTCTTTTTTCAGAGCTGGGGACTGAACCCAGGGCCTTGCATTTGCTAGGCAAGCACTCTACCACAGAGCTAAATCCCCAACCCCGTCGTTCCCACTTTATGTCTGTTAACATTTAATTGTTTTATCTCCCTTGTCCTTCTGTGTCCCTCGTCTTAATTTCTGCTTTATTGTTTTCTTTTTTTTTTTTTAATTTATTTATTTAACGCATGTGAGTACACTGTAGCTGTCTTCAGACACACCAGAAGAGGGCATCAGATCTCATTACAGATGGTTGTGAGCCACCATGTGGTTGCTGGGATTTGAACTCAGGACCTCTGGGAGAGCGGTCAGTGCTCTTAACCGCTGAGCCATCTCTCCATCCCATCTGTTTTATTGTTTACATCGCACTTACTCTGTTTTTATGGCGATCTATTAACTTTTTTCCATGTCAGTCGTCGGTATCTGTTGATCACCTTGATTTTATTTTTTTTTTTCTTTTTTCTTTTTTTCGGAGCTGGGGACCGAACCCAGGGCCTTACTCTTGCTAGGCAAGCGCTCTACCACTGAGCTAAATCCCCAACCCCGATCACCTTGATTTTTGTTTTATTGTTTATTCACATTGACTCTTTATTCATTATTATTTTTAAGTAAAATAAAATAAATAAAATTTAAATATGGTAAAAATATTTGTTAAACAGATATTAAAAGGGAGGTCTACAGCAGATTTTTAAACTAACGGGCACACACACACACACACACACACACACACACACACAAATATCTCCCAGAGGTCCTGAGTTCAATTACCAGCAACCACAAGGTGGCTGACAACCATCTGTAATGGGATCTGATGCTCTCTTCTGGTGTGTCTGAAAATAGCTACAGTGTACTCTTACGCATAAATAAAATAAATAAATCTTTAAAAAAAAAATAAAATATGAGGTTGGCTCTCTTTGCTCCTCTCTTTGCTCTTTTGCTCTTCCTCTCTTCCCCTCTTCCCCTTTGTCCCTTCTCTCCCCATTCCCCTCCCAAATTCTCTCCACGTGCTCATGACTGGCCTTTACTCTCTTCTTCTACCTTTCTTCTCTCATTAAACCTCTCCGTGGAGGGGGAGGGGTGTGTGTGTGAGTGGGGGGAGGGGGGAATGAGGTTGACCAGTCTTCCTGTGTAACAGAGGTTTAAAAGGAGGCTGGTCGACAAAACGTTTTTTTTTGTGGTTTTTATTCTCTCTCTCTCTCTCTCTCTCTCTCTCTCTCTCTCTCTCTCTTTCTCTCTCTCTCTCTTAATCAACTCGGAAGTCGATCTGCTGTCCCTTTTATTAAAAGCCAAAGTATTAAGTGGCGAGCCGATGTTTCAACTTTCACCATTCTGTTCCTTTCACCAAAAAGAGGGGGTTCTTTGGCTTTTCCTTTCCTTTTTGAAACAAAACGAAAGGAGGAGCTCGACCAGTTGGCCTAGCTTCCCTGTTCCTTTTCCCTCTTCCACGGTATGCTCGATGAAATAAAGTAAATAAATGAAGTTTCTAGTTATGTATTTGTTTGGGAGACCCGAACTCTCTCTCAAGAGAGAGTTGCATCTTCCCGCTGCCGCCCCCCCCCCCCCCACACACACACAAGGCCTCCTCCCTGTATGTGGGGGGAGGGGGAGGGGTGGACAGGAGCTAGCTGAGAGGGGGTGGGGTGGGGCGGGGCTGGAGAATATGCAGGTCCCTGAAGGTCAGTCGGGGAAGTACTGCTGCTGCCCTAGCACGCTTCAGTGCCTCTTTAGAGTTTAGAGTTTTCTAAAGTTTTCTGCCTGAAATCAGCGAGTGATGATTTCACTGTGAAATGATGTCTGATCATCGCTCTCGCTGTCCTGTCAGGGCTCCGGCTCCTGGCAAATGTCTGACTGAAGGAAACCTTAGTTAGACTCACACCCAGCTGTTTGGAAATGGTAATGGAGTTGATAGCACACCCTGGGGGAAAGAGGCAGACTCCCTTTTTGCTCACTCTCAATTCCCAGCCTCGCCCTGCCAGCTCGGGGATTTCTAAGTAAGGGTGAATCTGGACCATATATGTACAGGGTTTGGCGTTTCTGATTCATGTTTAATGTTTAGTTAAATAAAGCTTGTCAAGGGCTGGAGAGATGGCTCTCCACAGAGGTGGTTCCCCTTTTCTTAACCCAACTGGGACAGAAGTGCAAACTATCATCTACCTATCTGGGAGTGGAGTGGTTGGATACAGGGAGATGGAGCATTTGCAGTTAGTAAAGTTCTGCTGTCGGTTTTGTTTTGTTTTGTTTTGTTTTGTTTTGTTTCCTTTCATTTTTGGATAGATTTTTTGGATAGCCTTTTTTTTTTTTTCTTTTTAAATACAAATTTTGTTTTCTGTGCAACATTCTGATCATAGTTTCCCATCGCAAAGCTCTTTCCAGATCCTTCCTCCCCATCCACCACCCCGTACTAACCCAGGCCTGCCCTTAGATGTGGTTGATGCATACCCAGGTGAGTCTCCATTGGAGAAAGGACGATATTCCCATCTCCTATGACTGTCAATGGCCGATGACCTAAATGCCAGTGACTTCGGACTTGACTCCATTTTCCCCTCTGAGAACTGGGTTTGGATCTGTTGAATGCAGGCAGGCCCTCGGTTTTGAAACAAACAAACAAACAAACAAACAAACAAACAAACAAACACACCAAAAAATATTTAAAGCAGGCAACAACTGCCTGCACGCCAAGAGACTGTTGACTCCTCTTTGGAGATAGTACGATGTGAAACTTGCTTAATAAAGTAGAGTCCACACAACACAAAGGGAACACTTTAACAAATTATGAAGGAGAGAGGGGGGGGGTATGTTTATCTACCTCCTCTTGTTTCTCAGACTAGAGATTTCATCTTCCTCTGTCTCTCGAGAGCTGGTGGCTTTGCTGCTGGTTTGGGGGGGGGATTGGGATAGGGATAGGAAGAGAAAAGGCTTGAGTGCTGATTTTAAAGCTCTCTCTCTCTCTAAAGCTCTCTCTCTCTAAAGCTCTCTCTCTCTCTCTCCCCCCCTCCTTCTCTCTCTCTTTACACACACACACACACACACACACACACACACACACACACACACACACACTCACTTCCTAGGATGAAAGAAAAGAAATGAAAAGGAAGGCACCCATGGTGATGCATGACTTTGATCTCACTTTGGTCTCAGCACTGGAGAGGAAGATAGGAAGACCTATCTAGATGCAACGTGAAGAAGGCCTATGTCAGATGAGTTAATGGCTAGGGAACTGTTAGCTGGCTAGTCTGCCATTTTGTTGCAGTTGCTAGTATTATAAGGACACTTTCTCATTGGTTGTTTCTGCTGTTGCTGCCAGAATTCATTACATATTCTGTTAGGCTCTTCTGTGTGATAACACACTCAGAAACCGAACACTGTTGAAGTCAGTCTAACTGCTTTCTTTGTTGTCTAGTTACCCGCAATAATCTTGGACCTGAACTGAACACCCAGCAGCACTTCCCGCACCCACCCATGTATAAGCTTTTATAACCTGGACCACCAACACTAGAGCGACAGGGCAGACAGAGACTATTTGGAACCGGACTTCCATTTTGAGTTTTTGTTTGTGTTCTTGTTTTTTTCTCCTGTCCTGTCCTGTCCTGTCCTGTCCTGTCCTGTCCTGTCCTGTCCTGTCCTATCCTGTCCTCTCTGTCTGTATGTCTGTCTGTCTGTCTGTCTGTCTGTCTGTCTGTCTGTAAATCCACACATATAGTTCTTTCCACATCTTATATCTCAAAACAAATAATGCTTGCTGTGATCCTCATTTCATTCAAGGGTACTACTCTCTAGACCAGAGGAGCCCCCTTACAATTCTCCACAGGTAGTGATGACCGGAGTGTTCAGTGCGACTAAGCAGGAATTATATGGTTGCCGCCATTATGCTTGATCTTACCGAAGGTAGGGTTGCGGGGCATGGTTGCCACGATGGCGACCAGTAGACCGTGATTGAGGAGACCGAACAATAATTAACCTACAATTCTCCCTCTCTGTCAACTGTTTCTCTGTCACTCTCTGTCTCTCTTCCCTCCTTCCCTCCCCCGTCTCTCAGACCTGAATGAGCATTGGAACTAAAGTAAATGTACATGTGAAAAGAAGCCAGGTGTGGTGCTGCATGTCTTTGATTGCATCACTTGAGAGGTGAAGGTGGGTAGAACTCTGTGAGCAGGCTGCAGACCTGAACCAGGTACTGATTTCCAGGGCTTTTGTGCAAAGACCCCTGACTCAACTAAAGAAATGAGGAGGAAAATAAAGAAACAGATACAATTAACTTGGAATAAACCAAACAAACTAAGAAAAAGGAAAGGCAGTAATGGAGTGGCCTGGCTTACAGAGGAGGGGCAGACATTTATCTGCCATTGCCTCCTCGGTTGAACACACAAACACACGCATGGGGGAGGGGGGAGAGACAGAGACAGAGAGAGACAGAGAGACAGAGAGAGGAAGAGAGACAGAGACAGGGAGACAGAGAGAGAGACAGACACAGAGAGAGAGAGACAGACAGACAGAGACAGAGAGACACAGAAAATTCGATCCCTGTCTCTCTCTCTCTCTCTCTCTCTCTCTCTCTCTCTCTCTCTCTCTCATCACAGGCTGAGCTCAGGGACAGTGAGTTCCACACTCACTCAGAGAAAAACTCTGTCTCCAGTCACCCTCACCCACACGCCTTCAAAATGATCCATTGTACTATTTTAGATTTATGTCTGAGGAGCCCCTCTCCCTCCGCCTCCTCCTGTTACGTTGTAGAAACGTTTAATCCCAAACAGGGCTTCTCTCCTACCCTGCCTTGATGATTCTGTTCCTGGATAAAAGATACACAAGCTTTATTATCTACAGGAAGCCTTAAATAGCACTAGAAGACCTGGGCAGGCAGATATCTACCCTCTAGGTTGTTAGTTTTGGGGGTTTTGTTTGTTTGTTTGTTTTTGTGTTTTTTGTTGTTGTTTTTAATTTTTTTAGATTTGTTTTTTATTTATCTGAGTATGCTGCAGTTATCTTCAGACACACCAGAAGAGATCAATCAGATCTCATTACAGATGGTTGTGAGCCACCATGTGGTTGCTGGCAATTGAACTCAGGACGTCTGGAAGAGCAGTCAGTGCTCTTAACCGCTGAGCCATCTCTCCAGCCCCTGTTGTTGTTTTTTGTTTTGGTCAAAAACCTGGATTCTCGGGGTTGGGGATTTAGCTCAGTGGTAGAGCGCTTGCCTAGCAAGCGCAAGGCCCTGGGAAGAGCAAGGTCCCCAGCTCCGGAAAAAAAGAAAAGAGGAAGAAAAAACAAACAAAACAAACAAAACAAAAAAAACCCTCTGGATTCTCAGGAGCTGTGTGGTGTGTCCTCTTATGTTCTGGTGCCCTCTTCTGGCATGCAGACATATAGGAATCAGAGAGAGCCCACATTTTTGTCCAGGAACAAACAAACTGCCAAACTGCCAAACAAACAACAAAGGATTGTAGGTTTTGACTGGCTCTGTAGGTTTCAGAGAAAGGCAGGGCAGACCTCTGTGAGTTTGGGACTAGACTACTCTACCGAGCAAGTTCCAGGGAGGGATTCCACAGGAGCACAGTGGACTGGACAAAATTTTGACTTTGTAATTTTATTTTTTGCCCAATTGGGATTTATGATTTGATTGTCACAAAACTTATACCTTTCATTTTATTTTATTTTCGGCCAAAATTTCATTTTCAGTTTCACTTCCGATTTAACTTTTAATTTCTTGTCGCGCTTATGTTCGGATCGAGTTAATTCTCTGGGGAGCTGTGCCCTTGCCACTGGTGCTGGCAGAAGGGGATCCCGAGATCTAGAGGTTCTGTGTGGTGGGCTGTGTGGCAGAGGAAAAAAATGAAATTAAGAACATATATAAATCTATGGATTTGTATAAGGAGAAACGTATGGTATGGTGGGAAGATGTAAGGGAGAGAAAAATAAAAAAAAAAAGATAGATAGATAGATAGATAGATAGATAGATAGATAGATAGATAGAGTGATTCATGCTCCCAGCCTCCTATGTACAGAGTTCCCCGAGGCGTTTTTACTCGCCAAATAAAGACTGCGGTGTTTCCCAACACACCATGTGAATGTCCGTGGCTGTCGAAATTATTTCATTTATGTTTTTCACGTTTGTCGTCCGTGTCACTTCAAAGGCCATTGTGACTTCAGTCTTGTTATTGATTCATATATGCTTTCTATTTCTTTTCATTTTTCAAAACCTTTTTGTCTAAATTGTATTTGTCATTCACCTTGATTTAAACATTTATTAAAGTCCAGTTTGCCATTTATTCGTATTTACTCGTACTTTATTATTATTTTATAAATTTATTCCATCATTTCGTTTCAGTCGTCTATATTTGCCCTTCCTCTCGTTCCCGCTTTTCTTTTTTTTTCTTTTTTCTTTTCTCTTTTTTCAGAGCTGGGGACTGAACCCAGGGCCTTGCATTTGCTAGGCAAGCACTCTACCACAGAGCTAAATCCCCAACCCCGTCGTTCCCACTTTATGTCTGTTAACATTTAATTGTTTTATCTCCCTTGTCCTTCTGTGTCCCTCGTCTTAATTTCTGCTTTATTGTTTTCTTTTTTTTTTTTTAATTTATTTATTTAACGCATGTGAGTACACTGTAGCTGTCTTCAGACACACCAGAAGAGGGCATCAGATCTCATTACAGATGGTTGTGAGCCACCATGTGGTTGCTGGGATTTGAACTCAGGACCTCTGGGAGAGCGGTCAGTGCTCTTAACCGCTGAGCCATCTCTCCATCCCATCTGTTTTATTGTTTACATCGCACTTACTCTGTTTTTATGGCGATCTATTAACTTTTTTCCATGTCAGTCGTCGGTATCTGTTGATCACCTTGATTTTATTTTTTTTTTTCTTTTTTCTTTTTTTCGGAGCTGGGGACCGAACCCAGGGCCTTACTCTTGCTAGGCAAGCGCTCTACCACTGAGCTAAATCCCCAACCCCGATCACCTTGATTTTTGTTTTATTGTTTATTCACATTGACTCTTTATTCATTATTATTTTTAAGTAAAATAAAATAAATAAAATTTAAATATGGTAAAAATATTTGTTAAACAGATATTAAAAGGGAGGTCTACAGCAGATTTTTAAACTAACGGGCACACACACACACACACACACACACACACACACACAAATATCTCCCAGAGGTCCTGAGTTCAATTACCAGCAACCACAAGGTGGCTGACAACCATCTGTAATGGGATCTGATGCTCTCTTCTGGTGTGTCTGAAAATAGCTACAGTGTACTCTTACGCATAAATAAAATAAATAAATCTTTAAAAAAAAAATAAAATATGAGGTTGGCTCTCTTTGCTCCTCTCTTTGCTCTTTTGCTCTTCCTCTCTTCCCCTCTTCCCCTTTGTCCCTTCTCTCCCCATTCCCCTCCCAAATTCTCTCCACGTGCTCATGACTGGCCTTTACTCTCTTCTTCTACCTTTCTTCTCTCATTAAACCTCTCCGTGGAGGGGGAGGGGTGTGTGTGTGAGTGGGGGGAGGGGGGAATGAGGTTGACCAGTCTTCCTGTGTAACAGAGGTTTAAAAGGAGGCTGGTCGACAAAACGTTTTTTTTTGTGGTTTTTATTCTCTCTCTCTCTCTCTCTCTCTCTCTCTCTCTCTCTCTTTCTCTCTCTCTCTCTCTCTTAATCAACTCGGAAGTCGATCTGCTGTCCCTTTTATTAAAAGCCAAAGTATTAAGTGGCGAGCCGATGTTTCAACTTTCACCATTCTGTTCCTTTCACCAAAAAGAGGGGGTTCTTTGGCTTTTCCTTTCCTTTTTGAAACAAAACGAAAGGAGGAGCTCGACCAGTTGGCCTAGCTTCCCTGTTCCTTTTCCCTCTTCCACGGTATGCTCGATGAAATAAAGTAAATAAATGAAGTTTCTAGTTATGTATTTGTTTGGGAGACCCGAACTCTCTCTCAAGAGAGAGTTGCATCTTCCCGCTGCCGCCCCCCCCCCCCACACACACACAAGGCCTCCTCCCTGTATGTGGGGGGAGGGGGAGGGGTGGACAGGAGCTAGCTGAGAGGGGGTGGGGTGGGGCGGGGCTGGAGAATATGCAGGTCCCTGAAGGTCAGTCGGGGAAGTACTGCTGCTGCCCTAGCACGCTTCAGTGCCTCTTTAGAGTTTAGAGTTTTCTAAAGTTTTCTGCCTGAAATCAGCGAGTGATGATTTCACTGTGAAATGATGTCTGATCATCGCTCTCGCTGTCCTGTCAGGGCTCCGGCTCCTGGCAAATGTCTGACTGAAGGAAACCTTAGTTAGACTCACACCCAGCTGTTTGGAAATGGTAATGGAGTTGATAGCACACCCTGGGGGAAAGAGGCAGACTCCCTTTTTGCTCACTCTCAATTCCCAGCCTCGCCCTGCCAGCTCGGGGATTTCTAAGTAAGGGTGAATCTGGACCATATATGTACAGGGTTTGGCGTTTCTGATTCATGTTTAATGTTTAGTTAAATAAAGCTTGTCAAGGGCTGGAGAGATGGCTCTCCACAGAGGTGGTTCCCCTTTTCTTAACCCAACTGGGACAGAAGTGCAAACTATCATCTACCTATCTGGGAGTGGAGTGGTTGGATACAGGGAGATGGAGCATTTGCAGTTAGTAAAGTTCTGCTGTCGGTTTTGTTTTGTTTTGTTTTGTTTTGTTTTGTTTCCTTTCATTTTTGGATAGATTTTTTGGATAGCCTTTTTTTTTTTTTCTTTTTAAATACAAATTTTGTTTTCTGTGCAACATTCTGATCATAGTTTCCCATCGCAAAGCTCTTTCCAGATCCTTCCTCCCCATCCACCACCCCGTACTAACCCAGGCCTGCCCTTAGATGTGGTTGATGCATACCCAGGTGAGTCTCCATTGGAGAAAGGACGATATTCCCATCTCCTATGACTGTCAATGGCCGATGACCTAAATGCCAGTGACTTCGGACTTGACTCCATTTTCCCCTCTGAGAACTGGGTTTGGATCTGTTGAATGCAGGCAGGCCCTCGGTTTTGAAACAAACAAACAAACAAACAAACAAACAAACAAACAAACAAACACACCAAAAAATATTTAAAGCAGGCAACAACTGCCTGCACGCCAAGAGACTGTTGACTCCTCTTTGGAGATAGTACGATGTGAAACTTGCTTAATAAAGTAGAGTCCACACAACACAAAGGGAACACTTTAACAAATTATGAAGGAGAGAGGGGGGGGGGTATGTTTATCTACCTCCTCTTGTTTCTCAGACT
>NW_028238881.1:0-17500 GCF_021556685.1 Rattus norvegicus
GCCAAGGCAGGAAAAATAAATAAGTAAAGATCTCTGAAACACAAATTCTGGGGTGGGCTCTAGCATGGCCATGGACACACGCATGCATCAGACGCACGCACGCACGCACGCACGCACGCATTGTAGACACGCACTCAAGGACACACTGGATTCTACAATGTTTGGTTTCTGCGTGTGTGTCATACAGAACCTAACAGAATATGTAATGAACTCTGGCAGTGACAGCAGAAACAACCTATGAGAAGGCGTCCTTGCAATATTAAAATGGCAGGCTAGCCAGGTGACAGTTATCTTAACCAATCTGATGTAGGCCTCATTCACACGGCATCTAGGCCTTAACAGTTAATTGTATCTGTTTCTTTATTTTCCTCTTAGGCCATCACATTGTTTTACCTAGACCTTTAACAGCCAGCAGCTACCAGCCTACAGCTACCAGTTTCTTTCTTTTCATAAAGAAACCCTGTCTGAAAAACTAGGGGAGGGAGACAAACAGATTAACAGATCTCTCTCTCTCTCTCTCTCTCTCTCTCTCTCTCTCTCGCTCTCGCTCTCTCGCTCTCTCGCTCTCTCGCTCTCTCGCTCTCTCGCTCTCTCGCTCTCTCGCTCTCTCGGCGCCTGTGTTTGTTGTGTTCAACAGAGGAGGCAATGGCAGATAAATGTCTGCCCCTCCTCTGTAAGCCAGGCCACTCCATTACTGCCTTTCCTTTTTCTTAGTTTGTTTGGTTTATTCCAAGTTAATTGTATCTGTTTCTTTTATTTTCCTCCTCATTTCTTTAGTTGAGTCAGGGGTCTTTGCACAAAAGCCCTGGAAATCAGTACCTGGATCAGGTCTGCAGCCTGCTCACAGAGTTCTACCACCTTCACCTCTCAAGTGATGCAATCAAAGACATGCAGCACCACACCTGGCTTCTTTTCACATGTACATTTACTTTAGTTCCAATGCTCATTCAGGTCTGAGAGACGGGGGAGGGAAGGAGGGAAGAGAGACAGAGAGTGACAGAGAAACAGTTGACAGAGAGGGAGAATTGTAGGTTAATTATGTTCGGTCTCCTCAATCACGGTCTACTGGTCGCCATCGTGGCAACCATGCCCCGCAACCCTACCTTCGGTAAGATCAAGCATAATGGCGGCAACCATATAATTCCTGCTTAGTCGCACTGAACACTCCGGTCATCACTACCTGTGGAGAATTGTAAGGGGGCTCCTCTGGTCTAGAGAGTAGTACCCTTGAATGAAATGAGGATCACAGCAAGCATTATTTGTTTTGAGATATAAGATGTGGAAAGAACTATATGTGTGGATTTACAGACAGACAGACAGACAGACAGACAGACAGACAGAGAGGACAGGATAGGACAGGACAGGACAGGACAGGACAGGACAGGACAGGACAGGAGAAAAAAAACAAGAACACAAACAAAACTCAAAATGGAAGTCCGGTTCCAAATAGTCTCTGTCTGCCCTGTCGCTCTAGTGTTGGTGGTCCAGGTTATAAAAGCTTATACATGGGTGGGTGCGGGAAGTGCTGCTGGGTGTTCAGTTCAGGTCCAAGATTATTGCGGGTAACTAGACAACAAAGAAAGCAGTTAGACTGACTTCAACAGTGTTCGGTTTCTGAGTGTGTTATCACACAGAAGAGCCTAACAGAATATGTAATGAATTCTGGCAGCAACAGCAGAAACAACCAATGAGAAAGTGTCCTTATAATATTAGCAACTGCAACAAAATGGCAGACTAGCCAGCTAACAGTTCCCTAGCCATTAACTCATCTGACATAGGCCTTCTTCACGTTGCATCTAGATAGGTCTTCCTATCTTCCTCTCCAGTGCTGAGACCAAAGTGAGATCAAAGTCATGCATCACCATGGGTGCCTTCCTTTTCATTTCTTTTCTTTCATCCTAGGAAGTGAGTGTGTGTGTGTGTGTGTGTGTGTGTGTGTGTGTGTGTGTGTGTGTGTGTAAAGAGAGAGAGAAGGAGGGGGGGAGAGAGAGAGAGAGAGCTTTAGAGAGAGAGAGCTTTAGAGAGAGAGAGAGCTTTAAAATCAGCACTCAAGCCTTTTCTCTTCCTATCCCTATCCCAATCCCCCCCCCAAACCAGCAGCAAAGCCACCAGCACTCGAGAGACAGAGGAAGATGAAATCTCTAGTCTGAGAAACAAGAGGAGGTAGATAAACATACCCCCCCCCCCTCTCCTTCATAATTTGTTAAAGTGTTCCTTTGTGTTGTGTGGACTCTACTTTATTAAGCAAGTTTCACATCGTACTATCTCCAAAGAGGAGTCAACAGTCTCTTGGCGTGCAGGCAGTTGTTGCCTGCTTTAAATATTTTTTGGTGTGTTTGTTTGTTTGTTTGTTTGTTTGTTTGTTTGTTTCAAAACCGAGGGCCTGCCTGCATTCAACAGATCCAAACCCAGTTCTCAGAGGGGAAAATGGAGTCAAGTCCGAAGTCACTGGCATTTAGGTCATCGGCCATTGACAGTCATAGGAGATGGGAATATCCCATGGAGACTCACCTGGGTATGCATCAACCACATCTAAGGGCAGGCCTGGGTTAGTACGGGGTGGTGGATGGGGAGGAAGGATCTGGAAAGAGCTTTGCGATGGGAAACTATGATCAGAATGTTGCACAGAAAACAAAATTTGTATTTAAAAAGAAAAAAAAAAAAGGCTATCCAAAAAAATCTATCCAAAAATGAAAGGAAACAAAACAAAACAAAACAAAACAAAACAAAACAAAACCGACAGCAGAACTTTACTAACTGCAAATGCTCCATCTCCCTGTATCCAACCACTCCACTCCCAGATAGGTAGATGATAGTTTGCACTTCTGTCCCAGTCGGGTTAAGAAAAGGGGAACCACCTCTGTGGAGAGCCATCTCTCCAGCCCTTGACAAGCTTTATTTAACTAAACATTAAACATGAATCAGAAACGCCAAACCCTGTACATATATGGTCCAGATTCACCCTTACTTAGAAATCCCCGAGCTGGCAGGGCGAGGCTGGGAATTGAGAGTGAGCAAAAAGGGAGTCTGCCTCTTTCCCCCAGGGTGTGCTATCAACTCCATTACCATTTCCAAACAGCTGGGTGTGAGTCTAACTAAGGTTTCCTTCAGTCAGACATTTGCCAGGAGCCGGAGCCCTGACAGGACAGCGAGAGCGATGATCAGACATCATTTCACAGTGAAATCATCACTCGCTGATTTCAGGCAGAAAACTTTAGAAAACTCTAAACTCTAAAGAGGCACTGAAGCGTGCTAGGGCAGCAGCAGTACTTCCCCGACTGACCTTCAGGGACCTGCATATTCTCCAGCCCCGCCCCACCCCACCCCCTCTCAGCTAGCTCCTGTCCACCCCTCCCCCTCCCCCCACATACAGGGAGGAGGCCTTGTGTGTGTGGGGGGGGGGGGGCGGCAGCGGGAAGATGCAACTCTCTCTTGAGAGAGAGTTCGGGTCTCCCAAACAAATACATAACTAGAAACTTCATTTATTTACTTTATTTCATCGAGCATACCGTGGAAGAGGGAAAAGGAACAGGGAAGCTAGGCCAACTGGTCGAGCTCCTCCTTTCGTTTTGTTTCAAAAAGGAAAGGAAAAGCCAAAGAACCCCCTCTTTTTGGTGAAAGGAACAGAATGGTGAAAGTTGAAACATCGGCTCGCCACTTAATACTTTGGCTTTTAATAAAAGGGACAGCAGATCGACTTCCGAGTTGATTAAGAGAGAGAGAGAGAAAGAGAGAGAGAGAGAGAGAGAGAGAGAGAGAGAGAGAGAGAGAGAGAGAGAGAATAAAAACCACAAAAAAAAAACGTTTTGTCGACCAGCCTCCTTTTAAACCTCTGTTACACAGGAAGACTGGTCAACCTCATTCCCCCCTCCCCCCACTCACACACACACCCCTCCCCCTCCACGGAGAGGTTTAATGAGAGAAGAAAGGTAGAAGAAGAGAGTAAAGGCCAGTCATGAGCACGTGGAGAGAATTTGGGAGGGGAATGGGGAGAGAAGGGACAAAGGGGAAGAGGGGAAGAGAGGAAGAGCAAAAGAGCAAAGAGAGGAGCAAAGAGAGCCAACCTCATATTTTATTTTTTTTTTAAAGATTTATTTATTTTATTTATGCGTAAGAGTACACTGTAGCTATTTTCAGACACACCAGAAGAGAGCATCAGATCCCATTACAGATGGTTGTCAGCCACCTTGTGGTTGCTGGTAATTGAACTCAGGACCTCTGGGAGAAATTTGTGTGTGTGTGTGTGTGTGTGTGTGTGTGTGTGTGTGTGTGTGTGCCCGTTAGTTTAAAAATCTGCTGTAGACCTCCCTTTTAATATCTGTTTAACAAATATTTTTACCATATTTAAATTTTATTTATTTTATTTTACTTAAAAATAATAATGAATAAAGAGTCAATGTGAATAAACAATAAAACAAAAATCAAGGTGATCGGGGTTGGGGATTTAGCTCAGTGGTAGAGCGCTTGCCTAGCAAGAGTAAGGCCCTGGGTTCGGTCCCCAGCTCCGAAAAAAAGAAAAAAGAAAAAAAAAAATAAAATCAAGGTGATCAACAGATACCGACGACTGACATGGAAAAAAGTTAATAGATCGCCATAAAAACAGAGTAAGTGCGATGTAAACAATAAAACAGATGGGATGGAGAGATGGCTCAGCGGTTAAGAGCACTGACCGCTCTCCCAGAGGTCCTGAGTTCAAATCCCAGCAACCACATGGTGGCTCACAACCATCTGTAATGAGATCTGATGCCCTCTTCTGGTGTGTCTGAAGACAGCTACAGTGTACTCACATGCGTTAAATAAATAAATTAAAAAAAAAAAAAGAAAACAATAAAGCAGAAATTAAGACGAGGGACACAGAAGGACAAGGGAGATAAAACAATTAAATGTTAACAGACATAAAGTGGGAACGACGGGGTTGGGGATTTAGCTCTGTGGTAGAGTGCTTGCCTAGCAAATGCAAGGCCCTGGGTTCAGTCCCCAGCTCTGAAAAAAGAAAAAAGAAAAAAGAAAAAAAAAAGAAAAGCGGGAACGAGAGGAAGGGCAAATATAGACGACTGAAACGAAATGATGGAATAAATTTATAAAATAATAATAAAGTACGAGTAAATACGAATAAATGGCAAACTGGACTTTAATAAATGTTTAAATCAAGGTGAATGACAAATACAATTTAGACAAAAAGGTTTTGAAAAATGAAAAGAAATAGAAAGCATATATGAATCAATAACAAGACTGAAGTCACAATGGCCTTTGAAGTGACACGGACGACAAACGTGAAAAACATAAATGAAATAATTTCGACAGCCACGGACATTCACATGGTGTGTTGGGAAACACCGCAGTCTTTATTTGGCGAGTAAAAACGCCTCGGGGAACTCTGTACATAGGAGGCTGGGAGCATGAATCACTCTATCTATCTATCTATCTATCTATCTATCTATCTATCTATCTTTTTTTTTTTATTTTTCTCTCCCTTACATCTTCCCACCATACCATACGTTTCTCCTTATACAAATCCATAGATTTATATATGTTCTTAATTTCATTTTTTTCCTCTGCCACACAGCCCACCACACAGAACCTCTAGATCTCGGGATCCCCTTCTGCCAGCACCAGTGGCAAGGGCACAGCTCCCCAGAGAATTAACTCGATCCGAACATAAGCGCGACAAGAAATTAAAAGTTAAATCGGAAGTGAAACTGAAAATGAAATTTTGGCCGAAAATAAAATAAAATGAAAGGTATAAGTTTTGTGACAATCAAATCATAAATCCCAATTGGGCAAAAAATAAAATTACAAAGTCAAAATTTTGTCCAGTCCACTGTGCTCCTGTGGAATCCCTCCCTGGAACTTGCTCGGTAGAGTAGTCTAGTCCCAAACTCACAGAGGTCTGCCCTGCCTTTCTCTGAAACCTACAGAGCCAGTCAAAACCTACAATCCTTTGTTGTTTGTTTGGCAGTTTGGCAGTTTGTTTGTTCCTGGACAAAAATGTGGGCTCTCTCTGATTCCTATATGTCTGCATGCCAGAAGAGGGCACCAGAACATAAGAGGACACACCACACAGCTCCTGAGAATCCAGAGGGTTTTTTTTGTTTTGTTTGTTTTGTTTGTTTTTTCTTCCTCTTTTCTTTTTTTCCGGAGCTGGGGACCTTGCTCTTCCCAGGGCCTTGCGCTTGCTAGGCAAGCGCTCTACCACTGAGCTAAATCCCCAACCCCGAGAATCCAGGTTTTTGACCAAAACAAAAAACAACAACAGGGGCTGGAGAGATGGCTCAGCGGTTAAGAGCACTGACTGCTCTTCCAGACGTCCTGAGTTCAATTGCCAGCAACCACATGGTGGCTCACAACCATCTGTAATGAGATCTGATTGATCTCTTCTGGTGTGTCTGAAGATAACTGCAGCATACTCAGATAAATAAAAAACAAATCTAAAAAAATTAAAAACAACAACAAAAAACACAAAAACAAACAAACAAACAAAACCCCCAAAACTAACAACCTAGAGGGTAGATATCTGCCTGCCCAGGTCTTCTAGTGCTATTTAAGGCTTCCTGTAGATAATAAAGCTTGTGTATCTTTTATCCAGGAACAGAATCATCAAGGCAGGGTAGGAGAGAAGCCCTGTTTGGGATTAAACGTTTCTACAACGTAACAGGAGGAGGCGGAGGGAGAGGGGCTCCTCAGACATAAATCTAAAATAGTACAATGGATCATTTTGAAGGCGTGTGGGTGAGGGTGACTGGAGACAGAGTTTTTCTCTGAGTGAGTGTGGAACTCACTGTCCCTGAGCTCAGCCTGTGATGAGAGAGAGAGAGAGAGAGAGAGAGAGAGAGAGAGAGAGAGAGAGAGAGAGAGAGACAGGGATCGAATTTTCTGTGTCTCTCTGTCTCTGTCTGTCTGTCTCTCTCTCTCTGTGTCTGTCTCTCTCTCTGTCTCCCTGTCTCTGTCTCTCTTCCTCTCTCTGTCTCTCTGTCTCTCTCTGTCTCTGTCTCTCCCCCCTCCCCCATGCGTGTGTTTGTGTGTTCAACAGAGGAGGCAATGGCAGATAAATGTCTGCCCCTCCTCTGTAAGCCAGGCCACTCCATTACTGCCTTTCCTTTTTCTTAGTTTGTTTGGTTTATTCCAAGTTAATTGTATCTGTTTCTTTATTTTCCTCCTCATTTCTTTAGTTGAGTCAGGGGTCTTTGCACAAAAGCCCTGGAAATCAGTACCTGGTTCAGGTCTGCAGCCTGCTCACAGAGTTCTACCCACCTTCACCTCTCAAGTGATGCAATCAAAGACATGCAGCACCACACCTGGCTTCTTTTCACATGTACATTTACTTTAGTTCCAATGCTCATTCAGGTCTGAGAGACGGGGGAGGGAAGGAGGGAAGAGAGACAGAGAGTGACAGAGAAACAGTTGACAGAGAGGGAGAATTGTAGGTTAATTATTGTTCGGTCTCCTCAATCACGGTCTACTGGTCGCCATCGTGGCAACCATGCCCCGCAACCCTACCTTCGGTAAGATCAAGCATAATGGCGGCAACCATATAATTCCTGCTTAGTCGCACTGAACACTCCGGTCATCACTACCTGTGGAGAATTGTAAGGGGGCTCCTCTGGTCTAGAGAGTAGTACCCTTGAATGAAATGAGGATCACAGCAAGCATTATTTGTTTTGAGATATAAGATGTGGAAAGAACTATATGTGTGGATTTACAGACAGACAGACAGACAGACAGACAGACATACAGACAGAGAGGACAGGATAGGACAGGACAGGACAGGACAGGACAGGACAGGACAGGAGAAAAAAACAAGAACACAAACAAAAACTCAAAATGGAAGTCCGGTTCCAAATAGTCTCTGTCTGCCCTGTCGCTCTAGTGTTGGTGGTCCAGGTTATAAAAGCTTATACATGGGTGGGTGCGGGAAGTGCTGCTGGGTGTTCAGTTCAGGTCCAAGATTATTGCGGGTAACTAGACAACAAAGAAAGCAGTTAGACTGACTTCAACAGTGTTCGGTTTCTGAGTGTGTTATCACACAGAAGAGCCTAACAGAATATGTAATGAATTCTGGCAGCAACAGCAGAAACAACCAATGAGAAAGTGTCCTTATAATACTAGCAACTGCAACAAAATGGCAGACTAGCCAGCTAACAGTTCCCTAGCCATTAACTCATCTGACATAGGCCTTCTTCACGTTGCATCTAGATAGGTCTTCCTGTCTTCCTCTCCAGTGTGTGTGTGTGTGTGTGTGTGTGTGTGTGTGTGTGTGTGTGTGTGTGTGTGTGTAAAGAGAGAGAGAAGGAGGGGGGGAGAGAGAGAGAGAGAGCTTTAGAGAGAGAGAGCTTTAGAGAGAGAGAGAGCTTTAAAATCAGCACTCAAGCCTTTTCTCTTCCTATCCCTATCCCAATCCCCCCCCCCAAACCAGCAGCAAAGCCACCAGCACTCGAGAGACAGAGGAAGATGAAATCTCTAGTCTGAGAAACAAGAGGAGGTAGATAAACATACCCCCCCCCCTCTCTCCTTCATAATTTGTTAAAGTGTTCCCTTTGTGTTGTGTGGACTCTACTTTATTAAGCAAGTTTCACATCGTACTATCTCCAAAGAGGAGTCAACAGTCTCTTGGCGTGCAGGCAGTTGTTGCCTGCTTTAAATATTTTTTGGTGTGTTTGTTTGTTTGTTTGTTTGTTTGTTTCAAAACCGAGGGCCTGCCTGCATTCAACAGATCCAAACCCAGTTCTCAGAGGGGAAAATGGAGTCAAGTCCGAAGTCACTGGCATTTAGGTCATCGGCCATTGACAGTCATAGGAGATGGGAATATCGTCCTTTCTCCAATGGAGACTCACCTGGGTATGCATCAACCACATCTAAGGGCAGGCCTGGGTTAGTACGGGGTGGTGGATGGGGAGGAAGGATCTGGAAAGAGCTTTGCGATGGGAAACTATGATCAGAATGTTGCACAGAAAACAAAATTTGTACTTAAAAAAAAAAAAGGCTCCCGATATCTATCCAAAAATGAAAGGAAATAAAAACCGACATCAGAACTTTACTAACTGCAAATGCTCCATCTCCCTGTATCCAACCACTCCACTCCCAGATAGGTAGATGATAGTTTGCACTTCTGTCCCAGTTGGGCTGTCGAGGTTAAGGAAAGGGGAACCACCTCTGTGGTTATGTGATCCACACACGAAATAAAAAAAAAGGAGCGGATAAACGTGCCTGGCATTTTAAGATGCTCAATTTCTTTGCAAGCTTCATTTCGTTTCATTCTTTTAAAGGTTTACTTATTTATTTTCACTTACATTGAGTACACTAAAGCCCTTTTCATATACACAGGGCAGTAGAGTGCATGGGATATCCCTTTGCAGAGGGTTGTGAGCCACCATGTGGTTTCTGTGGAATCGAACTCAGGACCTCTGGAAGAGCAGAGCGGTGAGTGCTCTTAACCTCGGAGCCATCTCTCCAGCCCTTGACAAGCTTTATTTAACTAAACATTAAACATGAATCAGAAACGCCAAACCCTGTACATATATGGTCCAGATTCACCCTTACTTAGAAATCCCCGAGCTGGCAGGGCGAGGCTGGGAATTGAGAGTGAGCAAAAAGGGAGTCTGCCTCTTTCCCCCAGGGTGTGCTATCAACTCCATTACCATTTCCAAACAGCTGGGTGTGAGTCTAACTAAGGTTTCCTTCAGTCAGACATTTGCCAGGAGCCGGAGCCCTGACAGGACAGCGAGAGCGATGATCAGACATCATTTCACAGTGAAATCATCACTCGCTGATTTCAGGCAGAAAACTTTAGAAAACTCTAAACTCTAAAGAGGCACTGAAGCGTGCTAGGGCAGCAGCAGTATTTCCCCGACTGACCTTCAGGGACCTGCATATTCTCCAGCCCCGCCCCACCCCACCCCCTCTCAGCTAGCTCCTGTCCACCCCTCCCCCTCCCCCCACATACAGGGAGGAGGCCTTGTGTGTGGGGGGGCGGCGGGGAGATGCAACTCGCTCTTTTTTTTTTCCTTTTCTTTTTTTCTTTTCTTTCTTTCTTTCTTTCTTTCTTTCTTTTTTTTTTTTTTCTTTTTTTTTTTTTTTTTTCCGTAGCTGGGGACCGAACCCAGGGCCTTGCGCTTGCTAGGCAAGCGCTCTACCACTGAGCTAAATCCCCAACACCCGCAACTCTCTCTTGAGAGATAGTTCGGGTCTCCCAAACAAATACATAACTAGAAACTTCATTTGTTTACTTTATTTCATCGAGCATACCGTGGAAGAGGGAAAAGGAACAGGGAAGCTAGGCCAACTGGTTTTGTTTCAAAAAGGAAAGGAAAAGCCAAAGAACCCCCTCTTTTTGGTGAAAGGAACAGAATGGTGAAAGTTGAAACATCGGCTCGCCACTTAATACTTTGGCTTTTAATAAAAGGGACAACAGATCTCCCTCCTATTTGGTTAAAAAAAAAAAAAAGGAATTAAAACACCACAAAAACGTGCTGTCAGCCAGATTCCCTTTAAACCTCCGTTATACAGGAAGACGGGTTTTTTTTAAGCATCATTTTAAATATATAAATATGTATTTGTGTGTGTGTGTGTGTGTGTGTGTGTGTGTGTGTGTGTGTGTGTGTCCGTCCGTCCGTCCGTCCGTCCGTCCGTCCGTCAGTCAGTCAGTCAGTCAGTGTCTTCTGTATGGAGAGGATGTGCTGACTCTGAAGCTATGATCTAGACACTTTTTTTTTTTTTTTAAAGATTTATTCATTTATTATATATAAGTACACTGTAGCTGTCTTCAGATACACCAGAAGAGGGCTTCGGATCTCTTTACAGATGGTTGTGAGCCACCATGTGGTTGCTGGGAATTGAACTCAGGACCTCTGGAAGAGTAATCGGGTGCTCTTAACCGCTGAGCCATCTCTCCAGCCCTAGACACTTTCTAAATCACAGTTAAAAAGTTTTTAATAACTGTGTGAAGGAGACAGGTAGGGGTGTGTGTGTGTGTGTGTGTGTGTGTGTGTGTGTGTGTGTGTGTGTGTGTGTGTGTATGCATGCATGCATGTGGGGGGGAGGGGAGGCTTTGATATCAGCACTCAAGCTTTTTTACTTCCTATCCCAATCTCCCCAAACTACCATCAAAGCAGCACTAGGGAGGCAGAGAAAGGTGAATCTGAGAGTTTCAGTCCTTCCCGCCCTACAGACGAATACAGAGAAACCCAGTCTGAGAAACTAGGGGAGGGGGGAGGGGGAGAGAAAGAGAGAGAGAGAGAGAGAGAGAGAGAGAGAGAGAGAGAGAGAGAGATCAAATTCTCTTGTGTCTGTCTCTGTTTTTCTCTATTCTCTCTCTCTCTCTCTCTCTCTCTCTCTCTCTCTCTCTCTCTCTCGTTGTGTGTGTGTGTGTGTGTGTGTGTGTGTGTGTGTGTGTGTGTGTTTGTTTGTTTGTTTGTTTCAAAACCCAGAGCCTGTCTGTAACAGATCTAAACACAGTTCTTGAAGGGGAAAATGGAAACAATTCCATAGTCTCTGGCAATGAAGTCATGTCCCATTGAAAACCACAGGAGAGGGGAATATTGTCCTCAACTAGGCATATATCAACCAGTATTTCACAGGCAGACCTTCAGGGAGGTGCAGATTCACCAGCCCTACCCTCCCTCCCATCCCCCCAGCATCCCTGCTCATCTCCTGTCCACCATTTGTTGATTCATTGTTGCTGTTGCTGTTGCTGTTGCTGTTGCTGTTGCTGTTGCTGTTGCTGTTGTTGTTGTTGTTGTTGTTGTTGTTGTTGTTGTTGTTGTTCCTGGTGTGAAGAACACTGTGAGGTAGCCTTCCTCTAATAAACCCTCTGGTCTTTAGGGATCCTTCACCCACTCACTCTCTGCCAGACTGAGTTCACAGCAGAAAACGCGTTTTTGAGAGAAACATGTTCCTGGTCCTGTGTGCCCATATTGAGGGAGGCATGAGAAAGGGATAACAAGGAAGGGAGACCCGGCAGTGGTAGGGGGCTGGGATGGGGTCGGGGGTGGGTGTCCTAGCTTGCTAATCCAACTGACCCACTTGCTGTGTAAATAAATATTTTGCATTCTGTGTCCCTTGTTTGATTTCTCACTAAATTCCAGATTGTCAATCTCCCTGTGTCGATTGCACAAGAACCCAAATGGGGATGCTGGGTGGTGAGCTGATTCCTCCCTAGAACACCTGTGCACTCTCTCATAGTCTCTAAGCTCCTTGCTGGACTCTTTTGGGCTTGGACCTGGCTGTCTGTAAGCCAGGAAGGAAGGAAGGAAGGAAGGAAGGAAGGAAGGAAGGAAGGAAGGGAGAGAGGGAGGGAGGGAGGGAGGGAGGGAGGGAGGGAGGGAGGGAACAGGCCTCAGTTGAGAATCCCAATTTTCTAGTTCACTGCATCTGATGGCTGGCTGACCCTTCCAGGTGAATTGTATTTTTTTTTCCTTTTCACTCCTTTATTTGAGTCAGGGGTGTCTGCACATAGACCTGGAAATCAGTACCTAGATCAGGCCTGCCTGCCTGCCTGCCTGCCTGCCTGCCTGCCTGCCTGCCTGCCTGCCTGCCTGCCTTCCTCTATCTCACAGAGACACAGTTCTAAACACCTCTGCCTCTTGAATGATGGAAATAAAGACATGCACGAACACCTGGCTTCCTTTCATTGTACATTTAGCCTAATTTCAGTTTTATTCATGTCTGGGAGGGAGACTTGCTTGTGTGCTGTAGTTCAATTCCTTTCACTGTGTGGTTTCCCCACCACCTTGGCCACCATGCCACGTGGAAGAGAAGAAGAGATGAACCATATTGTTGGCACCCATATAACAAACACTTGGTTGCTTCCTCTGAGCCCTCTGAGTATCCTTACATCTCTGTATTTTAAAGTGGTTTTGTTTTGTTTTTTATTGCTGTCAAACTCTCTCTCTCTCTCTCTCTCTCTCTCTCTCTCTCTCTCTCTCTCTCTGTGTGTGTGTGTGTGTGTGTGTGTGTGTGTGTGTGTGTGTGTGTGTATTTTTTTTCTTCTCCCAGAGCTGAGGACTGAACCCAGGTCCTTGAGCTTGCTAGGCAAGGACTCTACCACTGAGCTAAAACCCCAACCCCTACCTCTGTGTTTTAAAAAGTAGACTCTGGAGCAATACCGGGCAGGTCTCCAAGGCGGGTCCTTCGCTTTATTTTATTCTTTTTGTTTTTAATTGTTAAAGATTTGTTTGTTTGTTTGTTTGTTTGTTTGTTTTATGTCTATTCGAGTACCCTGTAGGTGTCTTCAGACACCCCAGAAGAGGGCATGATTGACAATTACAGATGGTTGCAAGCCGCCATGTGTTGGCTGGGTATTGAACTCAGGACCGCTGTAAGAGCAATCAGTGCTCTTAACGACGGTGCCATCTCTCCATCCACCTACTTTATTTTATTCTCTATGCTCTCTTGTGCGAGTCAAGGTCAAGCAGGCAAGAAACACCCAAACAGATTGGTCCATCACCACTTTCTGAATTCTTTTTGTTGTTGATGTCAGGGATGTAAAGCAAGTTTACCCATGAAGAATTGTAAGGGAGTCCTTCTGATTTAGAGAATAGCAGCCTTGAAATGAAATGAGAATCACAACAAGCATTTGTCTTATTGTTTTTGTTTTTTTCTTCCTTTTTCTTCGGAGCTGAGGACCGAACCCGGGGCCTTGTGCTTCCTAGGCAAGCGGTCTACCACTGAGCTAAATCCCCAACCCCTACATTTGTCTTAAAGTCTGAAAAACACAAAACAAAACAAAACAAAACAAAACAAAACAAAACAACAACAACAACAACAACAACAACAACAACAACCAAGAACAAACCATGAGACCGCAGAAATCCTCAGGCGGAGGAGTAAGGAGCTAGTTTTTATTGGTTAGGGTATTATTTGGTCGGGTGGGGGTAGGGGTGGGGGTGGGGGTGGGGGTGTTGTCCTTCCTACATCTCTCTTGCATGAATGAGCTGAACATTACTTAAGCTTGTGTCCAAAACTGTCCATTTTTTAGATTGATCCCAGGAGGGAGGGAGCGAGCCGGGGATACAGCACACCCTCTCTGGCCTCAGAGGTCCAGGCTCCCGCTGGCAGGGCCCGAAGGGACTCCTGGGGGGAAAAAAAAAAAAGTCTCCGAGGCACCACCTAGCCGGTTTTATTCTTGAAGAAAAGCAAACATACATAATGGAATAAGGGAAAGAAAAAACCCTGTTTTCTATATACACAAGCAGTCGTAATTTGTTATAGTGTCCCCTTTGCGTAGTTTGGATTCGATGACTTTATTTTATCAAGCAAGTTTTAAACAGCGGTAACTCCAAAGAGGAGTCAACAGCCCCTTTAAGTGCAGTCAGTCATTGACCCTTTGGTCTGTCTGTCTGTCTGTCTGTCTGTCTGTTTCAAAACGAGGGAGGGCCTGCCTGCCTGCCTGCCTGCCTGCCTGCCTGCCTGCCTGCCTGCCTGCGTGCCTGCATCAGATCTAAATACAGTTCTCAGAGGGGAAGACAGAGACAAGTCAGAAGTCACTAGCACTCAATGGACGACCACCAACCTAAGGGCAGGCCTAGGGTAGAATTTGATGGACGGACGGACGGACAGACGGACGGACGGACGGATGGACAGATGGACAGAAAGGATCTAGGAGGAGCTTTGGGAAAGATGAAAAGCCTCCATTTCCCCCCAAAAGAACGAGCCCCAACAGCTGGGCTCTTCGAGATGAGTTATAAGGGGAACCACACATACAGTTTTGTATCACACATACAGTTTGTCATCATCCGTCAATACCAGGTAGACTTTTCAACGTATGTAGGTAGCTGTTGTCAGGTCAGTCCTTTACTAAGCCTCATGTAAGCTCTGCAGGGTAAGCCTCAGGAATTCATCTGTGCGTCCCGCAGGGTATGCTTTCTTGCTTTGTTAAAGGCTAGACTTTGGTTGCTGTCTGTCTGTCTGTCTGTCTGTCTGTCTGTCTGAATGAATGAGCGAGGGAATGAACGAATGAGGAGGGGATGCACATGCCTATGGTTTTAAGATGCTTAATTTCTTTACAAGGTTTATTTATTTAAACATTAAACATTGGGGTTGGGGATTTAGCTCAGTGGTAGAGCGCTTGCCTAGGAAGCACAAGGCCCTGGGTTCGGTCCCCAGCTCCGAAAATAAAATAAAATAAAATAAAATAAACATTAAACATTAATCGGAAATAATGGAGTCAGCAGTTAAGAGTTCTGAATGTGTTCTTCCAGAGGTCCTGAGTTCTATTCCCATGGTGGCTCACAACCCTCTGTTATGGGATCGATCTGCTGTGTGTCCGAAGACAGCTGCAGTGTGCTGTTTGTAGGGTAAAGAAAAAAATACTAAAGAAGAAAAAAAAAAAGAGAGAGAAAAAGTTAGAAGCACCAAGTCAAGTCATGTAAATATTGCCCACATTCGGATTTAGACATGCCTGAGCTGTCAGGGCGAGGCTGGCTGAGAGCGAATCAGTGAACGATCGGACTCTTCCTCTCTCTGTGAGGGTGTGTCATGAACTCTATTACCATTTCCAAAGAGTTAGGTATGCTGGAGCGAAGTGGACCGGAAAGCCAAGGGAGGAGAGGTATGCCTACACGAGTCCACCCAACCCCCCCGCCCCCCCCCCAGGGAGACATCCTCGAGTGGTGGGGGGAGGGGCGAAGGTGTGGAGGGATAATTTCCAACAAATAAATCCCAACAAATAAATTACTAGAGACTTGATTCATTGATTTACTTTAAATTTATTGAGTGTATCGGGAAAGAGGGAAAATGGGTCAAGGAGGAAGGGAGGGAGGGAGGGAGGGAGGGAGGGAGGGAGGGAGGGAGGGAGGGAGGGAGGGAGAGAGGGATATCTTTTCCTCCAAATCGGCTGGTATGTAGTCTCAGTGCGTCAGAAAAAAGACTGCTTCTGGCCTCCTTTCTGATTACCCCAAGGCAGTCTGGTCACCGTGCTGTAATAGAAAGGGAAACCACAGTCAAGTCATGGGAGCGAGCGAGCAAGCAAGCAAAAATCATAAACAAAAGCAAAAACACGTCTGTTAAGTTGAGCAGAGCAGAGCAGAGCAGAGCAGAGTAGGGCAAAGCAATACAAGGTCACATTCCACAAAGGCTGATATAGTCTGCCATCTTGGTCTACAGAGTGAAAAGTAGAAGGAGAAAATGAATATCGCTTTGTGTGTCACAAAGTTTTTAAGTTGTAAGGAACATTGCAGGGCTAAACCTTCAAATCCTCAAACCACCCAACCCAAGCTTTCCTCCTCCTCCTCCTCCTCCTCCTCCTCCTCCTCCTCCTCCTCCTCACCCCCCATTGCCCCCCCCCCGTGTGGTGTGTGTGTGTGTGTGTGTGTGTGTGTGTGTGTGTTTGCGCACGAGCTCGAGCTCGGGCACGCATTTCTTTCACTGCACAACCATCATTGGAGGACGTTTAAATAAACACGAATGAATCAGACAGGCAGACAGACAGGGGCCCATAATGGATCCCTACAACTCGGTGGTGGTGGTGGTGGTGGTGGTGGTGGTGGTGGTGGTGGTGGTGGTGGTGGTGGTGGTGGTGGTGGTACACACCGATTTGTTGACCTCTTTCTTTTAAAGAAAGGACAAGAAACAAAGAGAAATAAAAATGAAGGAATATAGACCTAGCCAAATATTATTTTATTCCCTCCTTCATGGAGCGACAAGAAGATTTATTCATCAACCTTCGTCTAGAATAAGAAAGTAATTGCAAATGAAATCGAGCCATCTTACTGTAATAAGATGTTATCGAGAGAAAGGGGAATTGGATACTGGATCCATTGCTGCCCCCCCCCCACACACACAAATTGGAAAGAAAAGCAACTCCCCAGATCGCTCAACTAACGAGGCTTATTTAAAACTGGAAAAAGAGGGCTGGAGAGATGTCTCAGCGGTTAAGAGCCCTGGCCGCTCCTCCAGAGGTCCTGAGTTTTCAATCCCCAGCAAGCACATGGTGGCTCCCAACCATCGGTAATGGGATGAGGCCTTCTTCTGGTGTGTCTGAAGATAGTTACAGTGTACTCATAGACACAAAATAAATAATTCTGGAAAAGAAGAGGAAATAACTTTAAAAAAAAAGAAAGGAGGCTGACTGGTCGACCTTCCTTCCCTCCCTCCCTTCCTTCCTTCCCTCCTCCCTCCCTCCCTCCCTCAGGTTCGTACCTAGGAACTCATGCACACACAGCCACACCCCCCCCACATATATTTAATATTCAATATTTATAAAAAATACGACTGGAGAGATGGTGAGAACAATGGAAAGCAGAGAACTATTCAGCTGACCAATTGATACCTTCAGTTTGCTTATAATGGAAGGGACAACTGGCCGACCCTCCCCTGTCACACACACACACACACAGAGAGAGAGAGAGAGAGAGAGAGAGAGAGAGAGAGAGAGAGAGAGAGAGAGAGAGAATTGAATGTAAACCAAAGGGGGGGGGGGGCGGAAACATAGTACTGGGGTTGGGGATTTAGCTCAGTTGGTCAGTGGTAGAGTGCTTGCCTAGCTAGCAAGCGCAAGGCCCTGGGT